>NC_091982.1:165148591-165448591 GCF_044704955.1 Pristiophorus japonicus | reverse complement strand
GGAAATCATGTTTGACAAATTTGCTGAAGTTCTTTGAGGATATAATGAGGAGGGTGGGTAAAGGGGAACCAGTAGATGTCGTGTATTTGGATTTCTAGAAGGCATTTGATAAGGTGCACATAAAAGGTTACTGCACAAGCTAAGAGCTCATGGGATTGGGGGTAATATATTAGCATAGATAGAGGATTGGCTAACTAACATAAAACAGAGAGTCGGGAAAAATGGGTCATTTTCAGGTTGGCAAACTGTAGCTAGCATTGTGCCACCAGGATCAGTGCTGGGGCCTCAACTATTTACAATCTATATTAATGATTTGGATGAAGGGACAGAGTGTCATGTAGCCAAATTTGCTGATGACACAAAGATAGGTGGGAAAGCAAGTTGTGAAGTGGACACAAAGAATCTGCAAAGGGATTAAGTGAGTGGGCAAAATTTTGGCAGATGGAGTATAACGTGGGAAAATGTGAGGTTATCCACTTTGGTAGGAAGAATAAAAAAGCAAATTATTATTTATATGTAGAGAGTCTGCAAAATGCTGCAGTACAGAGGGATCTAGGGGACCTTGTATATGAAACACAAAATGTTAGCATGCAGGTACAACAAGTAATCAGGAAGGCAAATGGAATGTTAGCCTTTATTGCAAGGGGAATGGAGTATAAAAGTAGTGAAGTCTTGCTACAATTGTACAGAGTGTTGAGACCACATCTGAAGTACTCCGTACAGATTTGGTTTCCTTATTTAAAGAGGAATACATTGCTTTTGAGGCAGTTCACAGAAGGTTCACTAGGTTGATTCCTGAGATGAAAGGGTTGTCTTAAGAAGAAAGGTTGAGCAGATTGGGCCTGTACTCATTTAGGTTAGAAGAATGAGAGGTTATCTTATTGAAATGTATAAGATTCTGAGGGGGCTTGACAGGGTAGACACAGAGAGGATGTTTCCCCTCATGGGGAAATCTAGAACTAGGTGGCAAAGTTTCAGAATAAGGGGTCACCCATTTAAAACAGTGATGAGGAGGAATTTCTTCTCTCTGAGGGTCGTGAATCTTTAGAATTCTCTGCTCCAGAGAGCCGTTGAAGCTGGGTCATTGAATATATTTAACGTAGAGATAGGTAGATTTTTGAATGATAGGGGAGTCAAGGGAAAGTGGAGTTGGGGCCAGGATCAGATCAGCCACGATCTTATTGAATGGCGGAGCAAGCTCGATGAGCCAGATGGCCTACTCCTGCTCCTATTTCTTATGTTCTTATGTTATGTTCTTCCATGACCAAATGGGCTGATTTATTCTGGGGTGCAGTCCCACGGATCTCAACAACCTGTTACCAGCGAGTGTCAACAGGTTATTTATCTGTGAAAGGTGTCACAGCTCGCCTGATTACCAGGTGTCCACAGATAAGCATTTTGTGGCAGAAGTGGAAACCCTGACCTCAATTTTAACTCCCACCCTACCTGTCTATCCGCCCCCAACCGCGCCCCTCCCCCACCGCCCCACCCCCACCACCCCCATGCCTGGCAAATTGGGCTGGGGGTTGGGGAGGTGGTTAAATGGGAGCGAGAGAGTTACTTGTTGTGTCCTTGGATGCTCTGATAATGACTCCATGAGGCAATGTGTTGTACTTGAACTGTAGTGACCTTAGTTCTTTATTTAGTTATCAACAGAATGACGATCACACCTGGTGGCCTGCCTTTTATACTAGGCCAGGCACACCTGTACAGGTAACCTGCCAGTGTCCCACACTGCCGAGCCATCTGGTGACACACCTTGTGATAGTACAAACAGTAGCCATGTAGGATATATGACATCACTCTCCCCCAAGCCTTTAGTGCAAATCGCTTCTGCATTGACTGTGCTCTGGGCTTAGCCCTATCTGGTTGACCCTTGGCGGTCGTTTCAATCTTGGGTGAGTGGTTCGAAGTACAGTGCTGGTGGTTGCTATTTGTGTGTGTCGCTGACCACTCCATTCTCTCGCCCCCTGTCCCCCGCCCCCCACACACACATATAGATTATGCCAGAGGTTCCTTGCATTCATATACATTTCAAGTCCAGAAAAACAAGTTTGCATTACATTTATGATTCCGTTGTGAGACAAGTACATTAGACTGGTGAGATACATTATCAATACTTAATGGGGATCGGTAACTGGTGTGTAAGGACACGTTAGTTCCAGAACTGCTGGATGGTGTCCAGACAGTCTGGTGGCGGTGCAGTGCCCAGTGCTGGCAGTAGGAACCCGGTTGGCTCAAGTTGCCTGCTCTTGGGGCTGTTGCCATTGCTCCTAGGTTCACAGATGTTGGTGACCTCCCTGTCCTTTCTTTGCGCCATGGGTCACTGCTGCTCCCTGAGAAGCTGTCATCTAGCAGTGCACAGGGAACTGCTGACTCGCTAACCTGGGCGTTGTTTGGTTTGGGATCCTGGCTGGTCCGAGTCCCCTTTGGGAGAACTGTTGCGGGTGACCCTTCATTCCCGGGTATGGCCTTGGTGGCGATGGGGCCTGGGGGCTGCGCCTTGGCACAGTTTGCTCTTTCAGGCTTGTGGCAGTTGGTGCCATTGGGTGCCTGAGAGGTAGAGCCAATCAGGGGCAGAGTATCGATACCGGTGCCGTTGCCCTCCTGAGATCGCTTGCTCTGCAGCTCGTGTGTATTGGCTGTTTGTGGCCACACTCCATGGTGCATAACTCTGGTCCCAGGGATGCAGGCTACAGCGTTGGGTAGCTCACTGGACCTGTGTGCTCCCAATGGGTGCTTGCCCACTGCATTGGCAATATGCAATTGAAATCCTACATCGCACGACGTTTCATTACTTATTGTGAATACCTTGTAACTCCGATCGCGATCACGCGACTTTTCCTTGCTTGTTGCATGTACACAACTCTGATCATCAGTTACACATTTTACCTCTAACTCACAGTTGCTATTACATCGATTGAGTGTGTGGAACTGTCCCTTTAAGTGTGGTGGGTTGCAGGCCTCCTTTAAGAGATCCTTGCTTTCTTTACCCCAATCCTCTTCTCCATTTGGTGCCACGTGTTGCTCCATCAGCGCTGCACCCCGTGGTCTAGCCGCCACCATCCTTTTCTTCAACGCATTACCTCGTGGTTTGGGCGGCATCTTTCCTCCATCTACGATGTCGACTGCGGTGATCTTCTTCTCCCCAGGTTCTGCCACCGAAGCTGGGGAGTCGCCTTTGGATCCGATTTTCTTCCTCCGGAGTCCTGCCACAGGAGCCTGGAAGGTGCGCTCGGGTTGTCCCAGCTGGATCATCTCCACACAGTCGTGCTGAGCAGTCTGTGCCTCGGGTGCTGTGTTGGTCTGCTCCCTGGTGCCGGATCCAACCTCAGGTGAGGGCTTGCTTTGCCTCTGAGTGCAGAGGACGTCAATCGGAGGGGTGAAGTCTTCCCACTTCCAATGGATCTTCTCCATCCACCTTCTTCCGAGTAGCGTTGGTCCATCACCTGCAACAATCAACAGGAGTACCTTTACATCCGCACTACTGACGACAGGGATAAGTTCATCGGTGTAGGTGCGCAGCTTTGCCTGAATCGGGACCAACTTGGGTCGTTCAGCTGGATTGTCCCACAGCCTCTCAAAGGCTTCTTGATTCATTACTGACTGGCTCACCCCCGTGTCCACTTCCATGAAGACTGGGACACCATCTATCTCGACTTCCATCCTCAATGGGGAACATTCGGTATTGCAGGTAAACATGCCATATACCTAGTAGTGGGGCTGAGCTGCCTCTCTGCCTATCGTTTCATAATCCGCGCTAGATTCATGGCCATCTGCAGACTTTTCATCGACACAGTGAGTCATATTTCTCTTACACATTCACTGGAGGTGGCCCTTTGTGCTGCAGCCTTTACACACATAGTCTTTAAAGCAGCACTGGTGAGCCCTGTGATTCTCTCCACAACGCCAGCATGGGGCTACTCAGTTAACCCCCCTCGGCGGACTCGGAGTTAAGGAACTCGGGGGCCTGTTCTCTCTTCCCTGAGAAAGTTTGCATTCTACAGTCCAGCCTCAAAGGCACCACTCTGTGCACAGTACTTGCCGGGTTTGAGTCCCGAGGATGAGTCATCTGCCTAGAGCCACAGGTCGAGTCATGAATGCCTGGCTCACAGGGATGGCCCTCTGCAGTGTGACTGTGGTATCCGCCGACAGTAGCTTATGAAGAAGGTTCTCATGGCCGATTCCAATGACAAAAATGTTCCGCAGCGTTTCGTTGAGGTGGATGCCGAACTCGCACGTGCCGTCAGCCTCCTGATGTCTGCAGTGTGTTTCGCGATTTCCTGGCCTGCAGGCCGTCAGTGGGTGTAGAACCGATGTCTGGCTGTGAGGATGCTCTCCTTGGGCTTGAGTTGCTCATGGATCAGTGTTACGAGCTCCTCGTTTGTCTTGGTCGTTGTCTTCGCTGGTGCCAGCAAGTCCCCGACAAGGCCATAGATGGTGGGCCCACAACTGGTTAGCAAGATAGGTCTGCACTTGCCAGCCAGTGTGGCCGGGTTGTCTCCTTCCAGGTCGTTTGCTTTGAAGAAATGGTCGAGCCTCTCCACAAAGGCGTCCTAATCATCATCGACGAACTGCTGCAATGTACCAAGGGTAGCCATTTTCGCGTGAAAGTCCGTAATCTCATCACCAATTGTTGTGTCCTAGGATGCTCTGATAATGACTCCATGAGGCAATGTGTTGAACTGTAGTGACCTTAGTCCTTTATTGAGGACTACACCTGGTGGCCTGCCTTTTATACTAGGCCAGGCACACCTGTACAGGTAACCTGCAAGTCTCCCACTGCTGTGCCCTCTGGTGGCACACCTTGTGATAGTACAAACAGTAGCCATGTAACAGTAACAGGATACATGACATTACCCACCCCTTTTCAGCCTCGATCTGACCGACTGAAAATTGCAGGCGGCAGGGACACCCATGCCAAGCCAGTGGGGTCCTCTTTAAATATGCAGATCGGATCCGATGATGTTATCAGGGCTCAATCTGCAATTTTGCCTGAGGCCTAAGCAAGGAAGCAGTGGAGGCTGCCCTGTCAAGCCAAACCTGACGGGAATAGGAGTCTGGGCGAGAAGAGACCCGGTAAGGCTTTTTTTAAAAAGGTTTTCTAGTGGGTCAGGCGGAGCAGATGTGCCTTCTGTAGATGCAAAAGGAAACTTTGGGCCTTCCCCGCTCCAGGATTCCTCACCCTGCCTATCCATTTACCTTAGCACTCGGGACCAGCACAATTTTACAGCCAGGCAACAGATAATTTGGTCAGGAAGTCGGCAAGAGTTAAGAAAGCCGCAGCTTTAATGCATTCCTGCCCAGGAGTAAGAAGGGAGGCTCCTGTCTGAATTATCCCTCCCAAACCCAGGGGCACCCAGACAGACTGTAGCACCAAAACCACTGCCTCGGGTAAGTTAACACAGACCCTTAACCTGATAGCTTGTGTTGAACTTGATGTAGAAATACATAGGGCTGGATTCTCGGTTGGATTGTGTCTCTGTTCATGCCCCGGGGAGGGGGTAAAGGGTGATGAAATTACTACCGTCTGAGTGGCCAGCCCTGCCAGGAAATTCGGTGCCAGTTTTGCGGTGGTGCAAAACGCTCCTGCCTCACTCTGTAGTTTAATTCAGATCATGACATCAGTCGCCATGCAATGTCCCCACTAGCGCCCCTGTCGTTAAATTAGCAGATAACGCCACATTTACCATCCGCCCCAAGACACACCTGAAAAACGAGGTAGTCCCACGGTCGAATAGACACTATTTGCAGTGTGTTTAAAGTGAGGGAGGAGGATCATAAATTGGAGGTCACATTGAGTGCAACGTTTGTGCACAGCACGCCACGTGAAACTCTGTCATAAAAACGGCATTACAAGGTCCTTAAAACTTCAGTGAAATCATTTAATGGAAGCATTACTAGTTCAGCAGTGTCTCCTACTCCACGCTCCTGTTAGGCGGCATCAAGATAGAAGGAGCAATGCTCATACCTCCAGCTCTCTGAGGAGCAGTGTGTGGATGTGCTTCAGAAGGGAAGTGTTGACAAATATGCCATCTCCTACAGGCCGACCTGCAGCCTCACATCGGCACCAGGACTGCACTGCCCGTCGCAGTGAAGGTCACTGTTGTGCAGGCCTTCTATGCCTCCAGCTCCCTCCAGGCTGCAACAGGGGACATATGCAGCGTCTCTCAATACGCTGCACAATGTTGCATTTGCCATGTCACAAGGCTCTCTACGCCTACAGAATGACTTCATAATGTTCCCAATGAGGAGGGAGAGCCAGAATGAGCGGGAATGTGGCTTTGGTAGGATTGCGGGATTCCCAAGGGTTCAAGGAGCCATTGACTGCACATACGTGGCCTTGTGAGCACCATTCAACAATGCAGAGGTATTCAGAAACGGAAAGGGATACCACTCCCTGTGCAGCTGGTGTGCGACCACACGCAGCGCATCCTCGCAGTGAATGCCCGCTATCCAGGGAACGCACATGATGCTTTCATCCTGCGTGAGAGCACTGTGTCACGATTGTTTCGGCCACCACGGGAAGGGCGCGGCTGGCTGACAAAAGATATGGCCTAGTCACCTGGCTAATGACCCCCCTCCACAACCCCACCACAGAAGCTGAGAATCGTTACAATGACTGCCATACGGCCACCCACAACATCATCGAAAAGACAATAGGGGTGCTAAAGCACCGTTTCTGACGTCTGGACTGCTCTGGAGGCAGTCTTCAATACTCCCTTCAACTGGTCTCAGAATTCATTGTGGTGTGCTGCATGCTGCACAACTTGGCCATCATGAGGGGCCAGGCATTGCCAGTTGGGATTACAACCCCACCTCAGGAGGAGGACAAGGAACAGGAGCCTGGTGAGGCCCCGAATGGCCATCCTTACCAGGAGGAACACCATCCACAAAGGAGGCAACGTCGCGATGCTGCCAGACCAAGAGCCGCACGTCATCTATTGTGCTGCCAATTTCGCCTACAATAAGAACAAGAGGAAGGTGTGAGTGAGTGTGCAGCTCATCATGTGGCACATGTGCCTTCCATAATATAGAGTAGCTGCTACTGTCCGGAAGTGTAAAGATGTGCATTATAATCTGCGTGGCTGCGCACGGAACATGTGGGAAGGCTGGGAGGAGGTGCGAGCCACCTAGGATTACGGCTCAAAGTGACGTTTGCCAAACGCATATCAAAAGTCAAAGGATAGTGTGAGGAGGGATGAGAATGCATAGGGGACAAGAGGGTCCATGTCGCCTGAATGTGTAGGGCATGGCTGCTGAACTGAGCCTTCAGCTTTCAGGTGACTTCACCAACCCACACCATGGCCTGCAACACACAGAGGAGGGGATGAAAGACTTTATATTGTGTGAGACAGTGATCTTGCAACCATGGCAGGGATGCATAAATGAAAAGTGTACTTACCCTGACGACCCTCGTGAGGTCGTTAAATTTCTTGCGACATTGTGTGGCAGTTCGAGGCACCGCTCCTGTGCAACCTCCCTCCAAATCCTCCGAAACATTCTTGGCATGGTGACTGGAACTAAATGCAAGCTGAATATCAGTCAACTCTTCCAATATTTTGAAAAGCAAAAGTGCAAATGCTGGAAATGCGAACTACCATCAGTGTGTGTCAAAATGTTAGCAATTGTTTTTTAAAAATTGAGAATTAGATCAGAATAATTTGTCAATACAGTTAAGAAACATTTCTATTTCCACAATACTGTTAGATTTTGATAGAATGTTAGTTTCTGGCTGAGGAGTCCATTACAGCTGTGTAATTACTGGTCAAAAAGCACCAGTTATTCCCATTAGCAGAAAGTGCTACAGAGAATATAAATTGTGTAGATCATACCCCAGCCATTAGTTTTCGAAACAGCCTTTTACTGTAGCAGTAAACATTGAAATAATCCATTCCAATTTTGGGCCTGATTGTTGTTGGTGTTATTTTCTAAACAATTTGTATTTATACAACGCCTTTAACATAGTAAAACATCCCACAGCACTTCACAGGAGTGAAATAAGACAGAAGAAATAAATTTGACATCGAGCCACATAAGAAGAAATTACGGCAGACTTGGTCAAAGAGATAGGTTTTAAGGAGCGTCCTAAAGGAGGAAAGAGAGGTAGAGAGGTTTGGGGAGGGTGTTCCAGAGCTTAGGGCCCAGGCAGCTGAAGGCACGGCCACCAATGGTTGAGCAGTTATAATCAGGGATGCTCAAGAGGGCAGAATTTGAGGAGCGTAGACATCTCGGGGGTGGGGGTGGCGGCTGTGAGGCTGAAGGCAATTACAGAGATAGGGCGTTGCTGAACCGGGAGCCAATGTAGGTCAGCGAGCACAGGAGTGATGGGTGAGCAGGACTTGGTGCTAGTTAGGACATGGGCTGCCAAGTTTCGGATGACCTCAAGTTTACATAGGGTAGAATGTGGAAGGCCAGCCTGGAGTGCGTTGGAGTAGTCAAGTTTAGAGGTAACAAAGGCATGGATGAGGCTTTCAGCAGCAGATGAGCTGAGGCAGCGGTAGAAATAGGCAGGTATAGTTATGCCACGGATATGTGACCAGAAGCTCATTTCAGTGTCAAATACGACACCTAGGTTGCAAATAATCCGGTTCAGCCTCAGACAGAAGCCAGCGAGAGGAATGGAGTCGGTGGCTAGGGAATGCAGTTTTTGGCGGAGACCAAAGACAATGGGCCCGAAATTGCCCCTTCCCTTAAGGCTGTTACCGCGGCCACGCTACGGATTGAATGGTGGCCATTTTGAAAATTCCACTCCTGCGGTATCCCGGCGGTGACCCACACCCCCCATCATCGCTCCGCTGCTACTGATCTGTCTTAAGTGCGTCATCAGAGCACACATCACTGATGCCCCTCCGCCCCCCCCCCCCCACCCCAGAATGCGAAATTCCACCCAGAAAATCTTGCTCCTACCGCTCGGTGCCACCGACAGCTTTTTCTGTTGGTGCACTGTGCTTGGAGTGCTTCTAAAATGGTGGTGCGGCTGGCAATAAATGGGAGGACCTACTGCCGCAGCCGCCATTTTTTTTTTGTCGACTAACTGCCATGTCGGGCCGACAATTATGCTCCCGGGTTTGGCTGGGCCGCCAACAGGCAGCCTGGCACCCTGTCTTGGGTGCCAGGCCGCTGGCCTGGCCAAAATCCACCCTGGTGGCCCAGTGGACCTAACTTTAAAAATTGCAAAGGCTCTCCCCTTTAAGTGAAGGGGCGTGACGTGGTGACGCGCCAGTGTGATGATGTCATCAGCGCTATACTGATGAAATGACGGCGGCGGACACTCTGCCCACCCCCCACTATCGCCCCTCTACTTACCGAACTGCCGCTCACCGCCACACTTCTGCCCCCATTATGATCGACCTCCGGGCTGCTTGGAAAGAAAAAGCCAAAAAGCGGAATTTGGCGCAAGAATCCACCACATCTACCGCTGTGGTAAAAACAGTCAAAACACACTAGGTGCGCCGTGTTTTCCCAATATTTAATTGGAGAACATTTCTGCTCATCCAGTACTGGATGTCGGACGAGCAGTCTGTCAATTTAGAGACCATGGAGGGGTGGAGAGAAGTGGTAGTGAGGTAGAGCTGGCTTTCATCAGCATACATGTGGAAACTGACGCTGTGTTTTTGGATGATGTCGCTAAGGGGCAGCATATAGATGAGAAACAAGAATAAATAGTTGGTTTCCACTGAGCAGCAAATGTGGTCCTCTTGATTTGAGACTGACTTCTCCCGTTGCACTGCGTTAGCTATGAAGAGGAAATAAAAGTGTCAGTCATAAGCAATGTCGCATAAGGTATAAAGTAGAGAAAGTATTGTTCACTAAGATTAAGCCAGATGCTAAATCTATTCGTTTGAGTGGGAATGGGAAAAGAGAAGAGATAGAAAACTGAAGAGAAACATAGGTCAAATTGCGCTGTGTGACAAGTCGTGTATCTGTATATCACCCAGACTGACAGAATGAAAGTCCTCCTATGGCAATTAAGGGTTTTAAGTGTGAACCAAATCCCAGGAAACAGGAGTCCGAAGATAGAATTACTTGCGAGAGGTCATAAGGATGACTAGTATAAAAAATAAAAGACGCGTTATATTGGTCTGCTGGAATATGCTCATGTGAGACGACCGAGAGACACAGACAGACAGACAGACAGATAGATTGATAGATAGATAGATGTGCAATATTTTGGGAGAAGGTAAGAAAAAGGAAAGAAAATACAGAAACAAAGAAAAAGAAAGCAAATGAGAAAGCAAGCAAGCACGCAAGATAAATAGATAGGATGAATAACCTGTACAGGGTATTGGTGAGGCTGCACCTGGAGTACTGCGTGCAGTTTTGGTCACCTTACTTAAGGAAGGATATACTAGCTTTGGAAGGGGTACAGAGACGATTCACTAGGCTGATTCCGGAGATGAGGGGATTACCTAATGATGATAGATTGAGTAGATTGGGTCTTTACTTGTTGGAGTTCAGAAGGATGAGGGATGATCTTATAGAAACATTTAAAATAATGAAGGGGATAGACAGGATAGAGGCAGAGAGGTTGTTTGCACTGGTCGGGGAGACGAGAACTAGGGGGCACAGCCTCAAAATATGGGGGAGCCAATTTAAAACCGAGTGGAGAAGGAATTTCTTCTCCCAGAGGGTTGTGAATCTGTGGAATTCTCTGCCCAAGGAAGCAGTTGAGGCTAGCTCATTGAATATATTCAAATCACAGATAGATAGATTTTTAACCAATAAGGGAATTAAGGGTTATGGGGAGCGGGCGGGTAAGTGGAGCTGAGTCCACGGCCAGATCAGCCATGATCTTGTTGGGTGGCGGAGCAGGCTCGAGGGGCTAGATGGCCTACTCCTGTTCCTAATTCTTGTGTTTTTCTGTTCTTATGTTCTTATTAATGTTGGGGAAGTCCAGAACCAGGGGTCACAGTCTAAGGATAAGGAGTAAGCCATTTAGGACCGAGATGAGGAGAAACTTCTTCACCCAGAGAGTGGTGAACCTGTGGAATTCTCTACCACAGAAAGTTGTTGAGGCCAATTCACTAAATATATTCAAAAAGGAGTTAGATGTAGTCCTTATTACTAGGGGGAATCAAGGGTTATGGCGAGAAAGCAGGAATGGGGTACTGAAGTTGCATGTTCACCCATGAACTCATTGAATGGTGGTGCAGGCTCGAAGGGCCGACTGGCCTACTCCTGCACCTATTTTCTATGTTTCCATTTTTCTATGAAGAAAAAGTGTGACAAAAGAAAGAGAAAGCAAAAGAAAGCGAGAGACACTATCAGTGCCTGATCCACGTTGCCCTTGACCAAGGAAGATTCAATACCAAGAATGAAAAAAAGTGAAAAATGTTCCACACCCAAAATGCTCACCTTGCCTCAATTTAAAAAATCCTGCTGATACTTTATAAAAGGTTACATCATCTGGAGTACTGCAGCTTTATGCACATTTATCCCCATATCAATCACATAAGCAAACAAAATCTTAGTTTCAATAAAATAGGTTTGCATCAATGCTTGCATAAATATTATGGACTTAATCAAGAAATAATTACTTTCTCATCAAGTCTGGACCCCACCAGCCTCTCCTGGAGTCCAGATTAGATTGCTGAACACCGCTATCGGCACCATCTTTTCGACTATTCCACTCAGACAGCTTTCTGAAGCAAATTAGCTTTGCGGAGATTTGAGAAGAAGGTTTCTGATGAATAGCAGACTGATAGGGTGATCAAACAGAAACATGTGCATGAGGGAGCACTATACTTTCAATTTGCATGAAATGCCTCTTCCTCAGCATAACATTGGGATATCATTCACTCTGTTCTTGCCTTGAAGATTATTCATTCCTTCCAGCCTTGTTCAGCAGGATCTGAATGGGTTTCTTGTTATTTTCTTCCCTTACAAACCACAACCCTGGATGGTATTTGACTGCCTGCTAACCAAACATCCTTAAGTGAGTTGTTTCTTTTCCTGCTGTCATATAGCCAAACGTTTGCTTTGAAATCACTTTTTTTTCCCCCAGAAGAAATAGTTCCCCGATCTTTAGGTTCAAAATGGCAATGCCTGAACTAAATTTAATGTGCTCAGCAGTATTATTTTGTTATAACTTTCTTAAGAGAAATACAAACATTTCCAATCCAAATCTCCTTAAAAGGTGTGAACTATTAGTTGCAGAAAGGTACAACGTAAAAAGAACTTGAAGGGTCACCATCTTCGTGCAAAATAGTCAGCCCACCACACTCATTGGGCTCAATTTTCCTGTCGATTTTTGGTGCCCAGGTGGATATATGGACGATTTTTTTGTGCCCGATTGCGCCAGGATAAAAAATACAACTTTTGCCAAAGTAAAATTTAATTTTGGCGCTGTGGTACCTGAAGTTATATCTGGGGGTGGAGCTTCAAGTTTGCGCCGAAAAGTCAGTGAGCATGCGCCGGGGGAAAAAAACTTTTTCCACGTGACACGTGTGTCCACGCATCCACAGTGAACTTCCTGGTCTGGATCAGCAGCTTGTGAGAACACATTGGGATCGGAGCTGGATCTGGACATTTACATTTTTGCTGCAAAAGATGGATCCAAGGGAAGGGGAAGGGGAAGGGCCAAGAGATTTTAAGCAGAAGAAATTGTAGACATCATTGAGAGGATGGGATGTGCTTGAGAACAAAGGGAGAATGGGACAAAAGAAACTGAAACCTTCTCTACCAGCAAAACTTTGGGATCAAGTTGCAGAAGAGTTTAATGCAGTGGCCATGACCCTGAGAAACAGCACACAGATCAAAAAGAAGTGGCAGGACTTTGGCCAACCAGTTGCTGTAAATAATATTTTTATTTATGCACTGCAATTACATTTGTAAATGTGACTAATATATATGTTGTGTGTGTGTGTGTGTGTGTGTGTGTGTGTGTGTGTGTGTGTGTGTGTGTGTGTGTGTCCACCACAGCAGAAGGACCCTCTCTTAAAAAGTTGTATTTTCATCTTTGCAGAGGAAGGTGTCACAGATCAACCAAGAAAAGTCAAAAACTAGTGGAGGTGCACCAAGTAGGCTGAAACTAACAGCCGTGGAACAGAGGATCGCTGATATGATTAAATCTGGCAAGAGATCAACCACCAATGTGGACGCTGGGCCCAGGTTACTGACAGAGGATAAGCCCTGCCGGGTACTCATGTCAACCTGCCCCCCTCTGCCCCCTCCCCTGCTGCTAACCAAACATCTGCTCTGTTTTGCAGATGTTGCGCATCAGGAAGAAACAGAATCTAAAACAGAAAATCAGGAAGCCGTCAGTCCAGATATTCTCCATCAACTTCAGGACGAGGAAGGGCAGTAGGAAGACCCCAATGATGAGATGGTTACATTGCAATTGAAGCCGGTGAACCCCCTGAGGACGTCAAGCCCTTTGCTGAGCGATACAACCGACGCAACATTTCATGGTGTACAGTCTGTGGCTGTGGGTCCCAGTGGGTTGCAGCAAGTCACACCTGGGAGACGGCCGAGGAGGATGGGAAAGAGAGCGCAACCTGAAATGCAGGATGCAGGGGGCATAAGATGTCTCATGGGAATGAGTAAGGAGAGCATTGAGCTAACAAGATCGTACCTGGACACCATGGGTGGGGTGAGGGTAGAATTAGAGGGACTATCAGTAGAAGTAGCAACACTGTCTGGAGGAATGGGAGTAGTGTCGGGACAGTTCAGGGAGGGGATGTCAGAGATGAGTGAGGGAATGTCGGAGATGAGGGAGGGAATGTCAGAGGCGGCTGGTGCAGTGTCGAGACAGATTAGGTAGGGAATGTCGAAGATAGCTGCTGCAATAAGTGGACACACCCAGGCATCAACGACTGACACTCACTTTCCAATCCCCAGACCAACCTCAGGTAGCATGTCGCGGGTTGATCCACAGGCTGAAGAAGAGTCCGAAGAGAAAACCGGGCCTTCCACAATGTTGTCTGCTAGGTCTGACCCTGTCCAACCCCACCAACAACAAATGCGCTAAGCGCAGAAAGCAGAAAAAACCTTGGGGTCAGGGTGAGGAAGCAGAAGTCTGAGACAACGGGCACGGGTAGGGATAGAGGCAACAACAGGGGCAAGAGGGCGGCACAGCACTAACGTCTTTGAATAATTGGGAGGGGAGATGGTTGTAGCTAGAGTTTGTTTGTTTGTTTGACGCTGCGACTTGTTGTTTTCTTCATTGAAAAGTTTAGTTTGATACTTAACTTTATTAAAAAATGTTGTAAAACTGTACAAATGTTTAATAAACCTAATTATTTTTAAATTTAAGGAGAATCCTACACATTATTTTTTGAATTAAAGCAACATAAACCAAACTAACATTACATACATTATTACGTACATTATTTTTTCACACTAACAGCTGCAAAGAGTCTACACTGTCAGGCAGTTTAGCCTTCAGGCAGAAAACGATCACGGATTAGCCGCTGACGCAAGTCTCCAGCTATGGCTATAGGTGCACGAGGCCGCCTCCTCCGCCGTCGTCCTGTGGATTGAGGTGGTGGCATGGGGTCGTTCTCCTCCTCCTCCTGCTGGTGGCTCTCCTCCTCCTCCTGCTGGTGGTCCTCCTCCTCCTCCTGCTGCTCCTCCTCATCCTCCTCCTCCTCGTCCTCATTGTCAGCCTCCTCATCCTCCACTTCACTCCCCTTCTCTCCTCAGGAGGATCTTCAATGTCCAGTACCTGGCCCTTCATGATGGCTAAGTTGTGCAGCATGCAGCACACGACAGTGAACTGACCGACGTGGTGAAGGGCGTATTGCAGGTAGGCTCCAGAGCGATCCAGGCATCGGAAGCGCTGCTTCAGTATGCCAATTGTCTGCTCCATGATGCTCCATGTCGATATGTGTGACATGTTGTACCAACGCTCTGGCTCAGTGCGAGGATTGCGTAGGTTGGACATAAGCCAAGTAGCAAGCCCGTACCCTTTGTCCCTGAGCAACCAGCTGTGCCCTTCTGGCAGGTCCTGAAACATCATAGATATAACGCTCTCATGTAGGATGAAAGCGTCATGGATGCTATCTGGGTATTTGGCATCCACTGCCATGATCCAATGCAGATTGTCGCAGACGAGCTGCACATTTAGGGAATGGAACCCTTTCCTGTTGCGATAAACCTCGGAGTCATCCAAAGGATGCTCTCAAGGCGATGTGGATACAGTCGATCACACCCTGTACCTTTGGGAAGCCAGAAATCCTGCAGAACCCCACAGCCCTGTCTCGCATTGCCTGCATGGTCATAGGGAAATTGATGAACTGGTCTCTTTTGGCATACAGTGCAGCAATCACCCGTTGAATGCAGCAATGTATGTCATGCTGCGAGATGCAGCACATGTCCCCAGTTGCTGCTTGAAATGAGCCAGAAGACTAGAAGGCAAGTGCTGCAGTGACCATCACTTCCACAGGTAAAGCAGTCCTCCTACCATTTCTTGGCTGTATGTCTGCCCCGATTAGCTGGCAGATCTCAGTGATGACCTCCTTTCTAAATCGCAGTCTGAGAATGCAGTCTGCCTCACTCAAGTGTAGGTATGAGCGCCTGTCCCTGTAGATTTGATCAGGGTATGGCCTCCTCCCCATTAATGCCCAAGCGATCTGGTTTCTGTGATGGTGACATCGTATTATCCGTCGCCTCTACATGGGATGCATGTAAACCAACCTTACTACATGAGGCATAGTAATATTTGCAACCATAATCATTATTCTTAATTTTGTCATTCTTGTTATTGTGAGACAGTACATACTGAAGCACTCACACCGTTGCTGGGTGACGCCCTAACAGAACGGACCACACCCTGGTCTACGCATGCGCAACACTAGGCTCTGTCTCTGTGAAGACGTAACGCACCTTTTGCCAAAATATATATGCTTGGTGCTGTGTTGTGCCACCTCCGATGCACAGTTCAGAGTGCATGCCGGCAGGATCGCTCCCTTGGCCGGACAGAAACACAGGAGCTCGGCGCTTGGATTCCATCTGCTCCACTCCCCGCAGGCTTCTTTCCAAGCTGAGCCCAGGGGCGGGGGTGGAATCCAAGCGGCGAGCTCCTGTGCTTGTGTCCGGCTGAGGGAGCGATCCTGCCGCCGACCGGCTATCACTCCTCTGACCCATGCCTGGAACCCCGTGAGCAGAGATTCTGTGGTGGGTTGGAGTCGCAATTTGCCTTTTCCTATAACATGGAAAAATTTCTAACATTCTGTGCTAAAATTAACTTTACGAGTTATTTTCCGAGTTCCCTCTGCAAAATTCATCGTGAATTTGTGTTTTAAAGTGGCTTCTTCCCTCACTCCAAAAACTCAGAAATATACTCAACACCAATTTCCTTAAGTTAACGTAGGGTTTTTCTGATCGGTACTTAAAAATAATCGGTGTCAGCGAAAATCAGTCAAAAACAGCGCAGAAATCAGTTTTCAACCAGACCTGCGATAAAAAATCTTGCCTACAAAAAACCGGTGCTGACAGTCACCGCCGGCGTACAAAGTTGAAGAAAGTTGTAAAATCAAGATTGCTCAAAAAAAAATCAGCGGACTCCAAAAGAAATTGTGCCCAATGGTGGCGAAAATAAAGCCCATTATCTGGACGGACATTTGAAAAATGGTTGCTTGACTGCGGTACCAGAGAGGACTGATACGCCTGGGACTCTACCCTCCAAATCACAGTGTTTTCAGAAGAGAAAAAGGGATGAAACTGGAAATACCTGCTTTAGTGCCACTTCTATGCCCGCTCAATCACACCACCTTCCAATTTGATGCCACAAAGACTTTCATTACACAGCGTTGCAGAGAGCATGATATGACCCCATGGGCAGGCCTCTACCTCTAGCACCTCATCTAAACAGCCAGTGTTGATATCTGAATCTAAATACCGAATATGGCCAGCGTCTCTCCCAATATCCTTCTGCACTAAAATGGTGGCCCTCCCTTGTTCGGTATTTTCCTCTCCATTTCTCTCTGTCTAGGTTTCTCTCTTCAGGTTGTGTTTGCCAAGTGTAGTGTAATAATGTGGATGACATCAAGATGAGTTATTGCTTATCAGAAACTTAGTGGACGAAATTCAACTTCGGCGGAGACGCAAATGGGCAACAACAGATCGACCACCCGTCTGATTGTCCTTTTCATCGACTTCAGCGGAAAGGACAATTGCGAGTGTAACGGCAGCTGATCTGTTACTGTCCGTTTTGCAATTCGCGAAAGTTGAATTTCATCCTCATAATCTCAGCCAAAAATACACATAAAATCTCTCGGCGGAGGTGGTGAAGGTAGTCTTTTCTTTATCTGTATAAGTGCAACACACACTTTTTAATAATATTTTCCGTGAGTTGCCATGATATACATTGGAAATTCTACATATACACAAAGGGCCACTAACAGTGATAACTGGAATCTGTCATATATTCACATATTATTGCACAAAAGGAGGTCATTCAGCCCATCACACTTGTGACAATGCTACTTCTTCAACTGGAGTTGTCTACTCTAATCTCCAAATCCCTGCCCTTTCTTTTCTATTCCTTCTTCACATATTGTAATGTCTGTAAGCTTGTAATGTTTGTAGCTCCACACTCTGGATGTGGATGTATTGTGTACTGCAACTGTATAGTTAATCATTAAA
Organism: Pristiophorus japonicus; assembly: GCF_044704955.1. Classification (NCBI taxonomy): domain Eukaryota; kingdom Metazoa; phylum Chordata; class Chondrichthyes; family Pristiophoridae; genus Pristiophorus; species Pristiophorus japonicus. The sequence goes on along the minus strand of NC_091982.1, from coordinate 165,431,002 downwards.
CAGAACAGGCTTTCCGGAGTGTTCCAAGAGAGTAGCCTGCATCTTAGGGAGCTGTGTGTGCTGTGCTCTGTGAAGATATCACATTTGGTGGTGAGATGGGATATTTTTCGGATGTTTAAAGCTTAAATTTTGTTGGTGAAGAATTCAGCCAGCCAACAGAAGACTTTGGAAGTTTCTGTCTTTGGAAAAAAAAGCTACAAAATCTGAGGTAAAAATACAGCACACGGTGTGAACAGCTAGAGATTAAAAATGGCAGGTGTAATTGGATATTTGGGGGAATATAGACACGACCAGGAACATTTTAAAGCATATGTGGATCAGCTAGAAATGTTTTTCACTGCAAATAACATAATCGAAGTTCCAGACAATGCAGTCCAGAACCAGGCTGTGTTGGAACATAAGAAAGCGATCTTCTTATCAGTGGCGGGTCCGGCATTATACGAAACCCTTGTAAATCTGCTTGTGCCTGACGAGCCAAAGGACACAACGCTTAAAGAGATTTTAAAGAAGCTGGAGCAGCACTTTAAACCCAAACCATTAGAAATTGCTGAAAGCTATCGTTTTGGGATTCAGAATAAAAAGACTGATGAAAGTATCAGTGATTACATCATAACATTAAAAAAGCTATCAATGCACCGTAATTTTGGAAACTTTCAAAACCGAGCATTATGGGATCGTTTTGTTTGTGGGGTGAAAAATGATGCGATCAGAAGGACGTTATTGACGACAGATGACTTAACTTTTGAGATTGCTTGTCAGACAGCGAGGTCGATGAGCATAGCCGAACAATATTCCTGAGAATTAAATAATAATTATGGTCATCAGTCAACCGAGGTAAATCACCTGCAGGTTCAAAGTACAAGACGGCCATAGCCGAAAGTCTCAGAAACTGAAAATTCTACCAGAGCATCGAAGTCGTGCTATAGGTGCCTGGGACAACACATTGCTAGAAGTTGTCCATACGTGAAGGCAGAGTGTTTCTTCTGCAGAAAGACTGGGCTTCTTGCAAAGGCATGCCGACTGAAGGGTAAACCAGTTTTTAAGGCTATGAGTCCAGCGTTCAAAACTATGAGTAGTAATCCTAAGAGACTACATAGCTTGGAAGAACAACAACAGGCCGAGGAGATGTTAGAGTTACACGTCATCAGGAGCACGAGGTTAACGGACAGCGATTCAGAAAGCATCAAAATCCACATCGATGTTTAAGGATTCAAGATACCAATGGAAATTGACACGGGTGCGTCCGTGAGTGTTGTACCGGAGTCACTGTACCTCGACAAATTGCATGATTTTCAACTGGAGAAATCCAAGATAGAGCTGCGAGGCTACTCAGGAGAGAAAATTCCGTACCGGTGAAATATAAAGATCAATTTCAGAACTTGCCTCTAATAGTAGTGAAAGGAGATAAGACTGCTTTACTAGGAAGAAATTGGTTGAGCTCACTGAAGCTGGATTGGAGTAAGATTTTCTCTATGGAAGCGAGATTTTCATCAACGGAAGAGGTTATCAAGCAGTATCCGAAGGTGTTCTGCGAAACGGGCAGTCCAATCCAAGGCTTCAAGATGAGTGTCAGGGTACAGAAGGATGCTAGATTGGTTTACTACTAGCCATGTTCCATACCATATGCATTCAAGGAGAAAGTTGAGCAAGAACTCAAAAGACTAGAGACTGAGAACATTATTTGTAAGATAGATCGATGTAATTGAGCTACACCCACTGTTGTTGTACCTAAGTCCGATGGCAAGGTAAGATTGTGTGGTGATTATAAGGTAACCATAAACCAGGTTCTAGAGGGTAATGTCCCCAATACACTGCCGAATATAGAAGATTTGTTCACAACACTGACAGGTGGTCAGATCTTCTCAAAACTGGATCTTACGAATGCCTACTTACAGCTTGAACTAGATGAGGAGTCCAAGTCATGTTTGACTATAAATACTCATCTAGGCCTATATCAATTTAATAGGCTAGCGTTTGGAGTGTCTTCTGCCCCTGCCATATTCCAAGGGGTGATGAACCAGATTTTGCAAGGTATTGAAGGGGTAGTATGTTATTTGGGTGACATACTAATTTCAGCACCAAATAGGCAAATTCATAATAAAATATTGAATGAAGTCCTCAAACGGCTAGAGAAGCACAGAGTACGAGTATCTGCTCGTAAGTGTGAGTTATTTAAAAACTCAGTGGAGTACTTAGGGTACAGAGTAGACAAAGATGGGTCACATCCAACCATGGAAAAATTAGATGCAATTAGAAATGCACCCACTCCCAGGAATGTCACTGAACTTCATTCATTCTTGAATCTTTTGAACTATTATGGGAAGTTCCTACCAAATTTGGCTACAGTATTACATCCACTAAATGAACTTTTGAAAAAACAGGTCCAGTGGAAGTGGTCAAAAGAATGGGAAACAGCATTTAAGGAGTGTAAAAACAAATTGGTAGAGAGCACCATGTTAGTTCACTACGACATATCTAAGGAGATTAAGCTAGCATGTGATGCCTCTTCATATGGAGTTGGGGCAGTAATCTCTCATGTATTAAGTAGTGGGGAGGAGAGACCAATTGCTTTTGCTTCATGCACTCTCAGTGCCAGTGAGAAAAATTATGCGCGAATTGAAAGGGAAGCTTTGGCATTCATTTTTGGGGTCAAGAAGTTTCACAAATACTTGTATGGTCATAAATTTACCATCATTACGGACCATAAGCCCCTAATAGCAATCCTCCATCCAAAGTCCCCAGTTCCAACATTAGCTGCAGCCCGAATGCATGATTTTGTTAGCATATACGTATGATGTTTGTTATGATGGCTTTTTCATTAAGGAGGGAGAAGTGTAATGTCTGTAAGCTTGTAATGCTTGTAGCTCCACACTATGTATGTGGATGTATTATGTACTGCAACTGTATAGTTAATCATTAAACAGAACAGGCTTTCCAGAGAGTTCTGAGAGAGCAGCCTGCATCTTAGGAAACTGTGTGTGCTGTGCTCTGTGAAGATATCACACATATCTTCAGACCCGTTGGCTCCCATTGTTTAAGTACCTGGAGTTCATTGTTGAGAAAAGTTGTTTTTAAGTTTTAGATGATCTGGCATGTTCATTTCACCTCCTTCTCCATATTTTACCTCGGAATATTTTTCCCTACTTCTTCTCTGAAGGCAGCATGTATATTTGCATATTTATCCTTACTCAGCTCATCATGTTCTTTGTTTTGAGATGCAAACATTATACCTGAACCCTAAGGGCCAAGAGTCTGGTCCTACCTTGGGAATAAATTATGCAGAAAGATCCACGTACAAGCTTCACGATGGACCATAAAATCTCATTTTAATCAATTTCCATTTTTGAAGCCTTTCAGGTTCTGACCAAACTCTGGCCTGACAGAGCTTGTAAATCATATAGAGCTTCAGTATCAGAAAGGAACCTGGCTACACCAGATGTTGAAATCTTCACAAATACTACCTGGTGTCCCATGGCACTGTCAACTGCAGGTTGATATTTTATGATAACAGGAACTTTATATGAATTCAGGACTGAATATATTCAAGGCTGAGATAGATAGATTTTTGGAGTCTAGGGGAATCAAATGATATGGAGATCGGGCGGGAAAGTGGAGTTGAGGTTGATGATCAGCCATGATCTTATTGAATGGCAGAGCAGGCTCGAGGGGTCGTATGGCCTACTCCTGTTCCTATTTCTTATGTTCTCATGTTATGCTATATAATGATCAAAGTATTATTCCAGCACAAAGGTGGACTACATTTAACTGCCCTATAATTTAAAGGCCACAAGAAGATCACTGCTATTAAAATTTTGAGGCCAATTCATAGAATCATAGGCCCCAAGTTTCCACATGATTTGCTCCTGATTTTTAGGAGCAACTGGTGTAGAACGGAGTATCTTAGAAATCGGAATTCTCCACATTTAGTTTGCTCCAGTTCTAGTCAGGTAGAACAGTTTCAGTTTGGAACAGAATTTTTTTTTCAAAAGGGGGCGTGTCCGGCCACTTACGCCTGATTTCAAAGTTTCGTGAGTGAAAACTTACTCCAAACTAACTTAGAATGGAGTAAGTGAAGATTTTTGTACGCTTGAAAAAACCTTGTCTACACTTTAGAAAATCAGGCGTAGTTACAAATTAGGCGTAGGGAACGAGGTGGGGAGGGAGGGGGGGGAAGGGAAGTCATTAAATTCTACAATCAATCCTTAGTTATACTGATACAAATATTATACAAATAAATCCAACCTGAATAAAAATTTATAAGCAAAGAAAAGATTAAATAAATCATGTTCCTACCTGTGTGAAAGTGCTTCAGGCAGGCCTTTCATGTTGGAGACAGGCAGCGGTGTGGCGTCAGTGTCTCGACGGCATCGGCAGCAAGCTTCGAGCTGAGCTGCAGTGCTTGAGGCAGGCCTTCATTCTCTTCGTGGCTGGCCGCGAAGAAGCAGCACCGGACGGACCCGAGGCCATTCGGCCATGAGATATCAGCGGCAACAGTGGCTGGCCGGCAGCCGAAGAATCACCGGACCGGCGTGAGACCATTCGACCATGAGATAGCAGCGGCGTCAGTGGCTGGCCGGCAGCCGAAGAATCAACGCAGGACACACGCAGCTCATTAAGGTTCTTGAGGCCATTCGGCCACGCTTTAGGGGCGGCGTCAGTGGCTGGCCGGCAGCCAAAGATACAGCAGCAGCCTTCGAGCTGTGAGGGGCCATTTGGACAGGGAGAGGCAGCCACATCGACAGTTTTATATTTAAATTTGCAGAATGGGTGCTGCATTGTCAACACCACGTATTATGCAATGGTTTGCCATCAATTCACTGCATAGGAGAGAATTGATTAGGGCTCACCGCACCAAGAACGTCGTAGCCCGTAGGTTGATGGGCAGGAGACCTTACCAACGTTGACAATATCGAACCAGGCGCTCGTACCTGGACATGAGCGAGGCTGATTGTGTGAAAAGGCTGCGTTTTCGCAGAGAAGTTGTCACTGAGATCTGTGATATGGTGAGTGCAGATTTGCAGCCCAGAAGCAGAAGGACAACTGCCTTTTCTGTTGAAGTGAAGGTAACAGCTGCACTTTCTTTCTATGCCTCGGGATCATTTCAGGCTACAACTGGAGATGTGTGTGCCATCTCTCAACGTGCAATACATGCCTGCGTTTACCAGGTCATGGCTGCACTTTATGCGCGAAGGAATTACTTCATCAATTTCCCAATGACCGCACAAGCGATCCATGAGAGGGCTGTGGGCTTCTTCAGGATTGCCGGCTTCCCAAAGGTACAGGGCTGCATTGATTGTACCCACATAGCCTTGTGAGCGCCCGTGGAGGAACCTGAGCAGTACCGAAATAGGAAAGGTTTCCACTCTATCAATGTGCAGCTCGTGTGTGACGACAAGCAGCGCATCATGTCAGTCGATGCGAGATACCCTGGCAGCACCCACGATGCGTTCATCCTACGCGACAGCATTCTATCTGATATGTTTGAGCAGCAGCCAGAAGGGCAGAGCTGGCTACTGGGAGACAAAGGGTACGGCCTGACCACCTGGCTCATGACGCCCATACGCGTGACACGGACAGAAGCTGACCGTCAATACAACATGGCGCACATTGCGACGCGCAGCATCATTGAGAAGACCATTGGCATATTGAAACAGCGATTCCGATGCCTGGACCATTCCGGAGGACAGTTGCAATACTCTCCTCAGATTGTCGGTCACTTCACTGTTGTGTGCTGCATGCTTCATAACTTAGCCATCATGAGGCAGCAGGAGCTGGTAGTGGAACCTGAAGACCCACGTGAGGGTCCAGTGCATGATGATAGTATTACGGAAGACCAGGATGTGGATGATAACAACAATCAGGAAAGCATGCAAGTGCCTGATGCCGAAGCACGAGGTCGGAGGAGGGACGTCCATCGTGCCCCTTTAACGATTGCTCGAGACTTGCGCCAGCAGCTCATCCGTGAACGCTTCAACTACTGATGCCTGAGGGCTCTGCGACCACTTTTGCATATGGACATGTTTATTCTTTCAGTTGTTCCTATGTTGTGTTGTGTTAATGGAACATGAAACAGTTTTAATGAAAAAATATTTTATTGAAAAGTTAACGTCACTCTAATAAAATATTTGTTGTATCAAACTATACTTTGTAATATGACTCTTGAAGATCATTTAAAAACTTTAAGATCACTTATAAACTTGTAAAGTTACAAAAGTTACAAAACACTTTCTATGTGAAAAATGTTACACTCTAAGATCACTTACACTTCAAGATCACTTTTTAGATGCAAAATTAAATCATTTACAGAATGTGAGAGCATTTACACTATAAGATCACTTGAAAACCCTGAGATCACTTATATGTTGTAAAGTTACAAAACTTACAAAACAGTTTCATTGTGAAAAATCTTACACTCTGAAGAACACTTAAACTTCAGGATCACTTTTTAGGTGCAAAATTAAATAAGATACAAAAAAATGTGAGAGCATTTACACTATAAGATCACTTAAAAACCATAAGATCCCTTATAAGTTGTAAAGTTACAAAACTTACAAAACAATTTCAATTTGAAAAACGCTACTACAGCTACATCAAGAACAAGAACAAAAGCAGCAAAGAAAGGCTGCAACCATCTCTCATCCACATCTCAGTGAATGTTCACTTCCTCATGGGGGTGTCATTTGATTGGCTGGGCTGTGTGCCCTTATTGCAGCAGCTACCTCACCAGGCCCTCCTTGACGGCCTGTGCCGACACTTGCATGCCCTCCCTGATGGCCTGTGCCGACACTTGCATGCCCTCCCTGATGGCCTGTGCCGTCGATTGCACTCCCTCGGACATTCCCTCCCTAAGTTCCCGTGTCATTACTGCTATTTCTCCCCTCAGGACCGTCAACTCTTCACCTACTGCATTGACGCCACCGATGAGTGATCAGGTAAGCTCATTGGTCTCCATACCCAATGCCACAACCTGAGTCGCATCTGTTGCATGCTGCATCTCAGGAGAGCGTGTCTCCAATCTCCTTCTCCTCTGCCTGGGTCTGCCTTGTGGCACCACTACACTGGGAGGCGCGGGCACGGACGGTGGGATGCTCGGTGTTGCAAGCGGCACCACTACGCAGGGAGGCACAGGCTGGGACTGTGGGACGCTCTGTGTTCCAGACGGCTGAACTGGAGGGAGAGGCTCGGGCTGGAATGGTGGGATGCTCTGTGTTGCAGATGGCAGAACTAGAGGGAGAGGCTCGGGCTGGAACGGTAGGACACTCGGTGTTCCAGACGACAGCACTCGAGTGCGAGCCGTGGGCTGAGATGTTGGACGAATGGGTGTAAACTGCTCCATGATATCAGCAGCAACACTGGGACCCGAAGCGTCGGAACCAAAACCATAGTAGGTGGAACCAGAACCTATGCGAGAGGGAGGCGCAGGCTGAGACGGTAGTGCACTGACTGTAGAATGCTGCATTATACCAGCAGCACCACTGGGACCCGCAAAATCGGAAGCGAAAACATGGAAGGTGGAACCAAGACCTATGCTAGGGGTTGAAACTCTGATGCCCCTTGATGGGGGCTCATAAACATTAAATTGGAAGCTCTCCCCTGCAGACATTTCAGTCATCGCTGCCATCATCCAGTCTGGATCGTCCGCAGCTGGTTGTACTGGTCCTTGTTCTGTACCCTCAGGATCCTCAGGGTTGGCAGCAGCAGCATCGTCCTCATCATCATCATCATCATGTTCTGCAAAATACATCAAAACAGTCAAATGCTTAACAGCAAGGGAGGGGGCCGGGTGGGTGGCATGAGTACTCTCACACATAGCAGGCCAGGCAGCAGGTTGATTTAAAGGGCCATGATGCATTTTCAGGTCTTACCCTCTTCCTCGCGTGCGGGCCCAGCTTGTGCTATACCGATTGCTTTTCTCCATGTACGACTCATCATAGCAGCTACCCTTTGTTCCAAGGGTGTCAGTGGATGCAGATTGGGCACACCTCCTCCTGTCCGAGTTGCCTCCCTTTTGTTGTGGGCCAATTTCTTCTGCAAAGGGTAAAATATAACTTTTTACAGAATGTGTCAGTCTGCAAGGTGGGACATACAGATAGCCAGGTTACAATTACGATTAAATTAAAAATGGGAAATATTACTTACACTCACTACTTGACCAAGGTCATGCCATTTCTTTTTACACTGACTTCCAGATCTCCTGGTATGCACCACTGCGCAGTAATCTTCTGCAACTTGGTTCCAGCATTTCTTCATTTCATTTGGTGGCACTTTTATGCGACCTCTGTTGCTGGTTTCTAGCTCCTGCCATCTCTGCTCAATTACGTTGACTAATATCTCCACTTCCTCATGCAAGAAATTCTTTGTTCTTGGTGGACGTTGATCCATTGCAAAGTTGAATTGGCATTCTTATTTCTCCAAACACACAGTCCTTAATTTGCATGCACCAATGCAGCACCGGTTCTGCAAGTTTAGCAGTGAAAAGCTGAACACACTGATTTCAGCAGGTGATTTATTCAGCAATGCTGCTAAAAGCACTCCCTCACACACAGAAATATTAAAAAAAAATTAAATTACAAGCCTTTGCATGGGTCCAAGAAACAAATCTTCACTTTTTCTGCAGTATTTTAAAAAATGGCCGAGTGCCAATGTTTGTGTGAGACTGCCCATGCGCGCACGCGCAGGGTTGCCGGCACCACGAAGGCTAATTTAAATTGTACCCGCCCTCTGCTACTTAGAAAATCGGCGCGAGTGTTAGGCTCTGCCCCCTGCTGCGAAGAGCGCGCCGCGCCAAGCAGACATCGAGCTCTAAGGAGCTCGAGAATATCGGACTTTTTTTTAGACGCAGTTTTCGGCGCGAGAAACAGGCGCCCAGCTCGGAGGTGCGCCGTTATCACCGCGGCACGAAACTTGGGGCCATAAAATGATACAGTACAGACAGAGGATATTCGGCCCACCATGCCTGTGCCAGTTTTTGAATGAGCTATCCAATTAGTCCCAACTCCCCTGCTCGTTCCTCTTGGCCCTGTAAATTTTTTCCCCTTCAAGTATTTATCCTCTTCCCTTTTAAAAGTTACTATTGAATTTTCTTCCACCACCCTTTCCCCTTTCAGACAGTACATTCCAGATCACAACAACTTGCTGCATAAACTCATGATACCCCTGGTTCTTTTGCCAACCTGTGTCCTCTGATTACCGACCTTTCTGCCACAAGAAACAGTTTCTTCTTATTTATTCTATCAAAACCATTCATGATTTTGAACACTTGTCAAACCTCCTTTTAACCGTCTCTGCTCCAAGGAGAATAACCCCAGTTTCTGAAGTCTCCACGTAACTGAAGCCCCTCATCCATGGGACCATACTTGGAAATCTCTTCTGCGCCCTCTTTAAGGCCTTAACATCCTACATAAAGTGTGGTGCCCAGAATTGAACACAATACTCCAACTGAGGCCTAACCAGTGATTTATAAAAGGATTAGTGTATCCTGAATATAGTCAATGACTGAGCATCCACTGCCCTCTGGGGTAGAGAATTCCAAAGATTCCCAACCGTCTGAGTGAAGAAATTTTTTCTCATCTCAGTCCTAAATAGCCGATCCCTTATCCCGAGACTATGACCCCGAGTTCTGGACTCTCCAGCCAGGGGAAATAGACTCTCAGCATCTAACCTCCCTTTAAGAATTTTATATGTTTCAATGAGATAATCTCTCATTCTTCTAAACTCCAGAGAATATAGGCCTACTCAATCTCCTCATAGGACAACTCTCTCCTCCCAGAAATCAATCTTGTAAACCTTCGATGCACCCCCTCTAAGACCTTCCTTTTGTAAGGAGAAAAAAACTGTACACCGTATTGCAGGTGTGGTCTCACCAAAGCTTTATATAATTGCAGAAAAACTTCCTTACTCTTATTCTCCAACCACCTTGCAATAAAGTCTAACACACCATTTGCCTTCCTAATTGCTTACTGGATCTTCATGCCTTTGACACAGTTGACCATTCCATCCTCCTCCAACACCTCTCCACCATCGTCCAACTGGGTGGGACTGCACTCGTCTGGTTCCATTCTTATCTATCTAATCATAGCCAGGAAATCTCCTGCAATGGCTTCTTTTCCTGCATCATTACCTCTGGTGTCCCCCAAGGATCTATCCTTGGCCCCCTCCTATTTCTCATCTATATGCTGCCCCTTGGTGATATCATCCAAAAACACGGAGTCATTTTATACATGTACACTGATGAGACCCAACTCTATCTTTCCACCACTTCTCTCAACCCCTCCATGGTCTCTAAATTGTCAGACTGCTTGTTCGATATCCAGTACTGGATGAAAAGAAATTTTCTCTAATTAAATATTGGGAAGTCCGAAGCCATTTTCTTTGGTTCCCACCACAAATTGCGTTCCCTAGCAACCGACTCCATCCCTTTCCCTAGCATCTATCTGAGGCTAAACCAGACTGTTCGCAACCTAAGCATCATATTTGACCCTGAAACGAACTTCCGGCCACATATCTGCGGCATAACTAAAACCGCCTTTTTCTACCTTTGTAACATTGCTCGCCTCAGCTCTTCTGCTGCTGAAACCCTCATCCATGCCTTTGTTACCTCTAGATTTGACTGCTTCAATGCACTCCTGGCAGGTCTCCCACATTCTACCCTACGTAAACTTAAGGTCGTCCAAAACTCGGCAGCCTGTGTCCTAATTCGCGCCAAGTCACGATCACCCATCACCCCTGTGCTCGCTGACTTATATTGGCACCCGGTTAAGCGACGGCTCAATTTCAAAATTCCCATTCTTGTTTATAAGTTCTTTCATGGCCTCGCTCCTCCCTATCTCTGCAATCTTTTTCAGTCTCACAACCCCACAAGATGTCTGTGCTCCTCAAATTCTGCCCTGTTGAGCATCCCTGATTATAATCGCTCAACTACCGCTGACTGTGCCTTCAGCTGCTTGGGCCCTAAGCTCTGGAACTCCCTCCTTAATCCTCTCTGCCTCTTTTTCCTCCTTTGAGACGCTGCTTAAAACCTACCTTTTGACCAAGCTTTTGGTGATCTGCTGTAATTTCCTCTTATGTGTCAAATTTATCTGTTTTGCCTTATAACAATGCTGTGAAGCGCATTGGGACATTTTCTACATTAAAGGCGCTATATAAATAAAAGTTGTTGTTTGTTGTTAATAACTTCTGTGATTCATGTACAAGGACACGCATATCCCTCTGCATACCAACATTTATTAGTCTCTCACCTTTTAAAAAATATTCTGCTTTTCTATTCTTCCTACCAAAGTGGATAATTTCACATTTCTCCACATTATACTCTATCTGCCTCCTTTTTGTCTATTCACATAACCTGTCTATATCCCTTTGCAGGCTCTTTGCATCCTCCTCATAGCTTACTTTCCCATCTAGCTTTGGATTATCAACAAACTTGGATACATTATGCTTGGTCCCTTCATCTAAGTCATTGATTGTAAATAGCTGAGGCCCAAACACTGATCCTTGCAGCACTCCACTAGTACACATCAACTGTACTACCCTCATCCACTCTCTCCGTTACTTCAATGAACACAATCAGTTGCTGGTTAATTGCTGTTGGTGACAAAAGTTTTCAGATCAGAAGTTTCTTGTAATTTTCCAGGTCAGAATAAACCTTGTGAAATAATTGCCTTTCTCTATAATATCCGAAGTGTGGTGGTGCACTTAACACTTTTTATATACATTAGATAATATTCCAACCAACTAAACAACTCTGTTTCCCAAATTGCTGTAAATTTTACTACTTAACTGTAAATAATAATACAAAATCCATCTATTACAGTGAAATAGGGTTAGATGCAGAGAAGATAATTAAATCAGGATACGCCAGCCAAATTCAGTCCCCATTTTCAAGACATTCATTTTGTCCTGATTCATCTGTAATAGATGGATTTTGTATTATTATTTACAGTTAAGTAGCAAAGTTTACAGCAATTTGGGAAGATGAGTTGTTTAATTGGTTGGAGCATAGAAATCTCTGTGTAGTATAGGCTGAGAAGCTGTGAGATGTAAAGCTGAGGTGCATCATCACTGGTGGGAGTGTGGTGTTACAGTGCTACAAGTGTGTATAGACAGTTTCCAGTATAAATACCAACAAAGGACTTTATAATAGAAAAAAAATATCAAAAACAGGATATGAGGTAATGAGTTTTTAGATAAAGTGCACAGAGTATAATTCTTTTATATATTATCGTTACACAAGCTGACCTCCTGAAGCATTGCTGGTAATGAAGCTGTTTCACAGTTTATTATACCTTGCTATGCAAATATAGTGGTCAATGATCGTATTTATACTACATTATATTCTGCTATTTTTAATGATGCTTTGGAGAATTAGTTTTATAACTGTCCATATTTCCGTGAAAAATATGAATTATTGGACTTGACTATTACATGTTCCTTTAAGTTTTATCTCTTCCCTTTCAGAGGGCCCAGGATATGCAGAAAAGTGGTTGGCAATATATGTGTCAGGCTAAAGGTAGGAATCTGGCATTTAGCAGCTTGTTGTGGAGGGGTGTGGGTGCAGGAGGTGTCGTTCCTTGGCTTTGGTCACATAAGGCGAGGATGGGAAAGACCCACCCTCGCTTTTGGTTTGGTAGAATTGGGCTGTGTGTGTTGGGGTTCTGCACAGAATTGGAGGAGTGCAGAGATCTCAGAGGGTTATAGGGCTGGAGTAGGTTACAGAGATAGGGAGGGGCGAGGCTATGGAGGGATTCAAAAACAGGAATGGGGCTCTGATGTTTAACAGCATTCCTGCACTGTGGAGGTCCCAGATGTGCTTACACTTTGGGAACAACAAACAATTAGGGTCTGGACTCCTCTGGAGCAAAAGCTACACAGTTGGTAAAACAGCTTTGAAACTTTACCTTGATAAAGCTTGTTAAATTCAGTTCATTTTCAAATTGTTCAGAAAAACAAATAATTATAGCCTGAGTAAAACCACACTTATTTGCACTGAAATAATATAATTGATTTTAAATTCTCAGTTCAGATACAATGAAGAAGTGCACACTGCAGGTAACCCAGTATAAAAGGGAGCTCACAGCTTGGTGTCCTCACTCGAGGAGCTGCAAATAAAGGACTACAGCCTACACAGTTTAAGTTCCATACCCTGCCTCGTGGAGTCATTACCAAAGATGCCTACCTACACAATAACTGGCAACGAGGTCACAAACTACACACTCAGTATGTCGAATCTCAGCAACTTTCAGCAATTTACTGATGGGGAAGATTGGGATGCTTTTGTAAAAAGATTGGAACATCTTTTCATAGCCAACGACCTGGATGGGGACACACCGGCTACACGACCAAAAAAGCGCAGGGCCATCCTGCTTAGCAGTTGTGGGCCCACCATCCATTGTCTCGTCAGGGACTTGCTAGCCCCGGAGAAGACAACCACCAAGAGCTATGAGGAACTTGTAACACTAATACTTGAGCAACTACAACCAAAAGAAAGCATCCTCACAGCCAGGCACCGGTTCTACACTTACTGGCGACCCGAAGGCCAAGAAATTACTAAGTATGCTGCACATTCAAGAAGACTAGCTGCATCGTGTGATTTTGGCGACCATCTTAATGAAGCACTAAGGGACATATTTGTCATCGGAATCGGTCACGAGGGCCTCCTACACAAATTGCTCTCTGCAGACATCACAGTCACCATGAAGAAAGCAATTCAAGTGAGCCAGGCTTACATGGTTTTGGCCGACGACTCCAGGCGAATATTGACCCAGGACTCTAAACCGGCGAGCGCAGTGCACCGCATGGCTACTTCGAAATGCTGCCCCGCAAACCTGAGTCCGTCACATGGGGCAAACCGGATGGCTCCGTACTGACACTATGGAGGAAACCACAGGGCCCACCAGTGCCGCTACAAAGACTACACATGCAAAGGCTGCAAAGAAAAAGGACACCTTCAGAGAATGTGCAGAAAAAGCTTTACTCACCGCGTCACCGAAGAGTTGGCTGATCACCCGGGCTCCGACACAGATGAAGATGAAGCTGCTCAACCCCTGGAAGAAGAGTATGGAATTTATACCTGCACCACCGAAATTTCTCCGTGGACGATGGACGGGGCCTCAGTTTCCATGGAGATCGCCAGTCTGTGATAAGCCAAACGATCTTTGAAAAAATTTGGATGAATCCTGCCACTCGACTAAAACTGTCTCCTGTCCAAGCGAAGCTACTCACCAACACCAAAGATAATATTCAAATTGTTGGCAGTGTGGACATCCAGGTCTCCCAGGGCGGCTTGCTGAACAAACTCCCCCTGTGGATTGTTGCCGGTGATGGTCCCATGCTGCTGGGAAAGAATTGGATGAACCTGGTCCAAGTAAGTCAAAGTGGCAATGGCCTCCGGGCTCCAGCAAACGACATCGAACATGGATCCAACGCTGGATCTAGAGATCCCACTGTACAGCTCGACTGCGCGGCAAAATCTCCAGGACCATACCGCGGCAAAATCTTCAGGATCGAAAAGCCAAACTTCTCCTTCTGGGCCGGAGCAGAAATCATCGAGAAAGGTGGACTCCCGATGTCCATGGCCGAACCTGAAGAAGAAAAGACCACCATAGCCTACCTGGAGGAGAGCCAGAAAATGGTGGCTGCACCACGGGGAGAAGACCCTGCAATCAAAATGGCCACGACCAGACCACAAGAGGCAGCGTTGGAGGAGCGATACGTGACACCGAGTGTCCAATCGGATTGGAAGGCTCCTTTAAAGGAGACCAGTAACCAAAAACATTTAAAGGGACAATTTCAACTTAAAGATGACAGGGACTTTAAAGCTAAAATTGCAGTAAAAGGGTACAAGTATGATAATGTAACCATGAATTGTGATGCTGGTGTAACTAATATGAAAAATGAAATGAATGCTTGTGTAAGTAAGGTTAAGAACAAGCTTGTTGTCATGTTTGTAACCTTCACATAACTGTAACCTTCATGTAACAACACTGTACACTGTATACACCTGAGTAATGCACACCTTGACCACAGGGGGTGAACTTGTGGGAGACACTCCTCACCTGGTCATCCAGGTATATAAAGGGAGGTCCCACACAGGGTCAGCACTTCTTAGTCCTAGGAAGAAAGGTGCGGATCATGTAGTGACTTTGTCTGCAGAACATGCCTCGTGTGATTCTATAGTAAGGTGTAAGGACACCATATTTGGCGACAAGAATCGGGAATCAATGACCCACGAGGATGGCCACCGGTAGCACAGAGGAACGGTACTGTGTTGGTGAGGACTGGGACAATTTCGTTGAGAGGCTCCAGCAGAGCTATGTCACGAAGGACTGACTGGGAGAGGAAACGGCTGGCAAGCGGAGGGCGCATCTACTGACCAGTTGTGGATCCGAGACGTATGCGCTGATGAAAGACCTGCTCGCACTCGAGAAGCCGACGGACAAGTCTTTTGAAGAACTCAGCACTCTGATCAGTGAGCACCTCAAACCGGCGAGCAGTATACACATGGCCCGGCACCGGTTCTACACACACCGGCGTCGGGAGGGACAAAGCATATCGGACTTCGTTGCATACCTTCGCCGTTTGGCCAGCCTCTGTAAGTTCACAGACGCCTGCAGGGGGGAGATGTTAACGGATTTCTTCATTGAGGGCATTAGTCATGCCGGGATTTTCAGGAAGCTTATTGAGACCAAGGACTTGACTTTGGAAAGGGCAACGTTGATAGTGCAGACGTTCATGGCAGGGAAAGAGGAGACCAAGATAATTTACGCACGCATTTTAAAAACTATGGCCACTCAAAGCTAACAGGCCCAAACTGGAACGCATTGACACGCAGTGACGGATGTACACCAGAGAGGTCATCCCAGTACTAGGCAGTGCAAACTTGGTGGTCACACACAATGGATCGGAGAACCGGCTGCCACTCTGGATTGTCCCGGGGAATGGACCCGTGCTCTTGGGGAGGAGCTGGTTAGCCAAGATGAACTGGAAATGGGGGGATGTTCACGCCATTTCATCTGAGGAGCAAAGTTCATGCTCACAGGTCCTACAGAAATTCGAGCCACTTTTTCAACCAGGTATCGGGACTTATAAGGGCACTAAAATAGTGATACGTATCACCCCAGATGCCAGAACAGTGCACCACAAAGCCAGAGCCATGCCGTATGTGATGCGTGAGAGAATTGAGAGTGAGTTGGACAGGCTGCTCAGAGAGGGCATAATTTTGCCTGTTGTATTCAGTGACTGGGCAAGCCCCATCGTTCCTGTCCTTAAAGCGGATGGCTCAGTCAGGATTTGTGGCGACTACAAGGCCACCATCAACCGAGTGTCACTGCAGGACCAATACCCGCTTCCGAGAGCGGAGGATCTTTTTGCCACGCTGGCAGGTGGCAAGCTGTTCGCCAAGTTGGACCTCACTTCAGCCTACATGACTCAGGAACTGGCTGAAGATTCTAAGCTTCTGACCACCATCACTACGCACAAGGGGCTATTCATTTACAACAGGTGCCCGTTTGGCATTCGTTCAGCGGCCGCTATCTTCCAGAGGAACATGGAAAGCTTGCTTAAATCCATCCCTGGAACAATTGTATTCCAAGATGACATCCTAATCACGGGTCGAGACACCGAGGAACACCTCCGCAACCTGGAGGAGGTGCTACGCCCACTGGAAAGGATAGGCTTGCGACTAAAGAAGTCCAAGTGTGTGTTTTTGGCCCAGAGGTCGAGTTTTTGGGCAGGAGGGTTGCCGCAGACGGGATCCGGCCTACCGAATCCAAAATGGAGGCAATCCATCGTGCGCTCAGGCCCGGCAACACATCGGAGTTGCGTTCATTTCTGGGACTATTGAACTACTTCGGGAACTTTCTGCTGAACTTAAGCACATTGTTGGAGCCGCTACATGTGCTCCTACATAAGGATTGTGAATGGTTTGGGTGGACTGTCAAGAACGGGCTTTCAATCGGGCGCGGAACCTGCTTTGTTCTAACAACTTTGTACAACTCCTGTAAGAAACTGATTTTAACGTGTGATGCATCATCCTATGGGCTTGGGTGCGAGTTGCAGCAAAGTAATGATGAGGGCCAACTCCAACCTGTAGCTTATGCCTCCAGGTCGCTCTCCCAGGCAGAACGGGGATATGGGATGGTTGAAAAGGAAGCACTCGCATGTGTCTACGAGGTGAAAAAGATGCACCAGTACCTTTTCGGCAGAAGGTTCGAGTTAGAAATGGATCACAAGCCGTTAACATCCCTGTTGTCTGACAGCAAGGTTGTCAATGCCAATGCGTCAGCTCGCATACAGCGATGGGCTCTCATGCTGGCTGCGTATGACTACACCATCCGGCACCGGCCAGGCATCGAAAACTGCGCTGACACGCTCAACAGGCTCCCACTGGCCATCACCGAGGGGGCGTCAGAGCAAAGCGCAGAGATGGTCATGGCCGTTGAGGTTTCCGACACTGCAGGCTCCCCCATCACAGCCCGCCAGATCAAAATCTGGACCAACAGAGATCCCCTCCTATCCCTGATAAAGAAATGTGTCCTGACTGGGGATTGAGCATCCGCACACGGAACATGCCCCGAGGAGGTCAGACCGTTTCAGAGATGGATGGATGAGCGCTCTCCATCCAAGCTGACTGCCTGCTATGGGGCAGCCAGGTAGTCATGCCCCAGAAAGGAAGGGAAGCATTCTTCAGGGAACTCCACAGCGAGCACCCAGGCATCGTGCTAATGAAGGCCATTGCCCGGTCACATGTATGGTGGCCGGGGATTGACTCAGAGCTGGAACACTGGGTTCGTAGGTGCACGATGTGTGCTCAGCTGGGAAATGCCCCCAGGGAAACATAGAAACATAGAAACATAGAAACATAGAAAATAGGTGCAGGAGTAGGCCATTCGGCCCTTCTAGCCTGCACCGCCATTCAATGAGTTCATGGCTGAACATTCAACTTCAGTACCCCATTCCTGCTTTCTCGCCATACCCCTTGATCCCCCTAGTAGTAAGGACCTCATCTAACTCCTTTTTGAATATATTTAGTGAATTGGCCTCAACAACTTTCTGTGGTAGAGAATTCCACAGGTTCACCACTCTCTGGGTGAAGAAGTTCCTCCGCATCTCGGTCCTAAATGGCTTACCCCTTATCCTTAGACTGTGACCTCTGGTTTTGGACTTCCCCAACATTGGGAACATTCTTCCTGCATCTAACCTGTCTAACCCCGTCAGAATTTTAAATGTTTCTATGAGGTCCCCTCTCATTCTTCTGAACTCCAGTGAATACAAGCCCAGTTGATCCAGTCTTTCTTGATAGGTCAGTCCCGCCATCCCGGGAATCAGTCTGGTGAACCTTCGCTGCACTCCCTCAATAGCAAGAATGTCCTTCCTCAGGTTAGGAGACCAAAACTGTACACAATATTCCAGGTGTGGCCTCACCAATGCCCTGTACAACTGTAGCAACACCTCCCTGCCCCTGTACTCAAATCCCCTTGCTATGAAGGCCAACATGCCATTTGCTTTCTTAACCGCCTGCTGCACCTGCATGCCAACCTTCAATGACTGATGTACCATGACACCCAGGTCTCTTTGCACCTCCCCTTTTCCTAATCTGTCACCATTCAGATAATAGTCTGTCTCTCTGTTTTTACCACCAAAGTGGATAACCTCACATTTATCCACATTATACTTCATCTGCCATGCATTTGCCCACTCACCTAACCTATCCAAGTCGCTCTGCAGCCTCACAGCATCCTCCTCGCAGCTCACACTGCCACCCAACTTAGTGTCATCCGCAAATTTGGAGATATTACATTTAATCCCCTCATCTAAATCATTAATGTACAGTGTAAACAGCTGGGGCCCCAGCACAGAACCTTGCGGTACCCCACTAGTCACTGCCTGCCATTCTGAAAAGTACCCCATTTACTCCTACTCTTTGCTTCCTGTCTGACAACCAGTTCTCAATCCATGTCAGTACACTACCCCCAATCCCATGTGCTCTAACTTTGCACATCAATCTCTTGTGTGGGACCTTGTCGAACGCCTTCTGAAAATCCAAATATACCACATCAACTGGTTCTCCCTTATCCACTCTACTGGAAACATCCTCAAAAAATTCCAGAAGATTTGTCAAGCATGATTTCCCTTTCACAAATCCATGCTGACTTGGACCTATCATGTCACCTCTTTCCAAATGCACTGCTATGACATCCTTAATAATTGATTCCATCATTTTACCCACTACTGATGTTAGGCTGACCGGTCTATAATTCCCTGTTTTCTCTCTCCCTCCTTTTTTAAAAAGTGGGGTTACATTGGCTACCCTCCACTCCATAGGAACTGATCCAGAATCCATGGAATGTTGGAAAATGACTGTCAACGCATCCACTCAGCCCGTGGCCATGGCCCACCAGGCCATGGTCAAGTATTCACGTAGACTACGCGGGCCTGTTCATGGGAAAAATGTTCCTGATTATTGTCGATGCATACTCGAAATGGATCGAGTGCATCATATTGAATTCGTGCACGACGTCCACCACCGTGGAGAGTCTGCGTACGGTCTTTGCGATCCACGGCTTGCCGGACATCCTGATTAGCGATAATGGCCCGTGTTTCACTAGCTATGAATTCCAGGAGTTTATGTCAGGTAATGGTATCAAACACGTCCGGACAGCACCGTTCAAGCCGGCTTCCAATGGTCAGGTGGAACGTGCGGTTCAAATCATAAAACAGGGCATGCTCCGGATTCAAGGACCCTCCCTTCAGTTCCGCCTATCATGCCTCCTGCTGACTTTTAGGTCCCGGCTGCATTCGCTCACGGGGTCCCGCCCGCGGAACTACTCATGAAACGTGCGCTTAAAACACGGCTGTCCCTCATTCATCCAGCCCTGTCAGACATTGTTGAGGGCAAGCGCCAGTCCCAAATCGAGTGCCATGATCGCAACTCAGTGGGGAGATGCATCGAAATCGATGACCCTGTATTCGTTCTCAATCATGCTTTGGGACCCAAGTGGCTTGAGGGTACTGTAATTGGCAAAGAGGGGAATAGGGTCATAGTGGTCAGACTTAACAATGGGCAGATATGCCGCAAACATCTGGACCAAGTAAAGAAAAGGTTCAGCATGGACACTGAGGAACCTGAGGAAGATTATGAGATGTCACCCACACCACTGCCAGTGAACGAGCAACAAGGACATTCACCAGCATGCACAGTCCCTGCGGCCAGCCCGGACAGGCCGGAATCACCTCAGGCGACAGAGATGCATGCCAAGGCCCAACCACCAGAGCCTCAACTGCAGCGCTCCACGAGAGAGCGTCGACCGCCAGAAAGATTCAGTCTTTGACCCAAAGACGTTGGGGGCCAGGTGATGTCATGTTTGTAACCTTCACATGACTGTAGCCTTTATGTAATAACACTGTACACTGTATACACCTGAGTAATGCACACCTTGACCACAAGGGGTGAACTTGTGGGAGACACTCCTCACCTGGTCATCCAGGTATATAAAGGGAGGTCCCACATAGGGTCAGCACTTCTTGGTTCTGGAAAGAAAGGTGCGGGTCACGTAGTGACTTTGTCTGCAGTACATGCCTCGTGTGATTCTATAGTAAGGTGTAAGGACACCACACTTGTTATGTATGATGATTATGAGAGAGACTTTGAAATGCTTAATGTAACCATATCAGGTGGGACCATAATACCAAAAAGTGATGCAAATTATTAACAATGTAAAGGCAGTTAATAATGTAGGCTTGACTATGTATGACCAGAGCCATGGTGTCATGTATACAGGTAGAACACTGTTAAAGGACAGTTGGTTCTACAGGGACCATGCAAATGCTCGAGGAATCACCCCGTGGGAGACCCCCAGGTCCAGCTGACTACCAAACCATGTAGCCTGGACCTTTGGAACTAGTGTGATGCCCCAGGAAGGACACACACACACCCAGTGGGAGCAGACCCACTATAGGGACAGTGGTCAATGGGCAGCACAGCCGCCACCACTGGTAACCTGCCCCAGACCAGCCCTACACCCCCTGGCCACGAGGGCCAACACCAGGAGTGAGAGGCCAATACCCTCCAGCTTTCCTGGCAAACCCTGGGATGACCAGACTCTCATCCCAATTGGAAGACAAGGAGCTCACACAATCCTGTGGCCCTGCCCACCACCACAAAACTACCCACATCACAGAGTATGCACCCTACTCGCTGCTGCAATGGCTACCCCACTGTAGGATCCCACAACAGTGGCACCCACATGGAAAGGGGGGAAATGTATGAGGCCAGCCTCAATTACACCTGATACCCACACAATCCTCACCACAACCTTCCATAGCCCACCACTGATCACCTCCCCAGGTCATTATAATAAGGACTTGAAAAATGCTTAGGGGGGAGTTTTGTTATGTATGCATGCTTGTATTGTTATATGATGTCTGTAACACTGAAAGTACCTTACACTGTACACACCTTACTGTACACCAGAGGGAGCTGCTGCTGGAGACCTAAGGGTTACCTGCACACTTCAGTTACCCCAGTATAAAAGGGAGCTCACAGCTTGATGTCCTCACTCAAGGAGCTGCAAATAAAGGACTACAGTCTACACAGTTTAAGTACCATACCCTGCCTCGTGGAGTTGTTACCAAAGGTGCCTACATACACAATAAAAATCTTCACACTATACATTCAGATCGCAACATCTTGGAAACAGATGTAGCTGGTAACTCCTTTCAGGTGATCAAATGATAGCTCTCGGAAAATAAAAAGGCCAAGCTTTTAAAAGAGGTTGAAATCTTGGAATAAAAACATTTACAAAAGGTCCTCAAAGACAAAATTTTTTTTTTACAGATACATGTCATCGTATTATGTGTGGAATATATAATTCCCTTATTTTGCCCTAGCTCTGGAGCTTGTGAGGAAAGAAATTGCAAACAAAAGGTTTGTAAAAAGCTATCTTGAACAATTTGATTGGTTCCATTTCTTTTTTAAAATAATTTACAGATTTTGTTGAGCGCTCAGTTGCACAGTTCTGATTTTTTTTGAGCCAAGTGTAACACAGGAGATATGACATGACAACCAGGAAATGCTTGTTGCTGTACCTTTATATTACTAGCAAAAGTCTCTTGCGCTGTTTCTTAGTGATTCAGAGGTTGCATTGTTTCAAGGGTAGTGCTGCTAAGTGAAAATCCACTGTGAAAATATTTAGAAAGAAGTCTGTGTCTAGAGACAGCATTGAAAAAATATTTTTTTTCCAAAAAGGCCTTCCCTTTATACAGTGCAGTTTCATAAAGTAATGTGTTTATATTCCTTTTCTCCCCCTATATCATTATGGAACAGTAATAAACCAGCCATGATTTAATTTAAACATACAAGTTGTATTAACAAACAGCCCTGTCACAAGTAGAAATCATGTGAGGAATCAAACCAAAGCTGATCCCAAACATTACTTTATCAGCATTTTAATTTGGTGGTTTAGTTTATTTTAAAAAAGCTGATGAATTAAATGTATTTTTTCAGCTGCTCAAGCTTTTTGTTGTTTATAAATTTTGCAAGTAGCTAATAATATATTTTGGGCATAGCTAGCACAGCTGCATAATTTAATCTTTTCAGAAATAATAATTGCTTTCAAATCCTCAGTATAAACAAAAGAAAGCATAACTGTTGTTATCATTCTATGCATGTGTGTGTCTGCGCATGCATACCTCTGAAATAGGATTTCTCAAAGTAAAAATTAAGGGGTTGAATTTCCGCTAGTTTCTGCTAGTTACGTCAGCGCAATCCAGTCAGAATCGGCCAAACAATCGCAAATAATCGGGGAATTTTAAATGCAAGTGAGTTAGGCCCAAAACCACTTACGTTCATGTTTCCCGTGATCTTTTACGCTGGCCCAAGATTTAATTCGCCTGAATCAGCCCCGTCCACACAACTGGCCACGAGGCGAGGTCAAAATTGCAATATTCCGCTAGTTCGGGAAGGCTATTCAAGTTGCGCTCATTTTCTGCGGTGCACAGGCACATTTAAAAAGTGTTTTCATATCAAAAAGTGTTTAATTTACTAAGATTATTGTACACTAATGAAACTATTAAATGATTCAATATAATTTTCTTCAAATCAAGTTACAGTGATTTTAAATCAGGTTACTCACAGGTGGAGGACTGGACACCCTTGTTAAAAAGGTTCCTTTTTGGTAACAAATCCATTTTCTACTGAATTAATAAAACTGCAGGTTACCACTCTTAGGGCTAGACTTTTCTCTTCATTCTCAGCGGTTTTCTCGGCGGTACAGCTCTTTTTCAGCGGAAAACCACCCGGCGTAAGCTTCCACTTCATTTTTTTTAAAGAGTTCCGCCAACATTAAAATATCACTGGGGACCGGACCGCCCATTTGCACCGTCGGAAAAAACGCCACCGCCCGTGTTTTGGCTCAGCGGTTATTTGAAGAATCTTAGCGGTCTTTCTAGCCGGCAATTATGTTCGATCATGCCACCTGATTGCGCTGGTTCATTCAAGATTTTACGTCTGTGATTATGCAAATTAATTTTAGTGGCAACAAGGGGCTATAAATTGCATTGGCTCACTGCCCAGTTTCTGGGTGGTAGTGGCCGTTTTGGGCGATAACCAGGTCAGCAAGAAATTGAGTTACGCCGGCGGTTTTGAAGTCCAGCTGGGGAGCGGACCCGCCGGAGTGCAGTATCCTCAGATCGCCATGGCGCAGTATTTGGCTCTGCAGTGACCCGTAATTAAGTATTTAAAAAAACGCCATTGAAAATCAGCGAAGCTGGGCGGTAGTTAAGTAGCTCTGCAAGATAAAGGTAAGTAATTGTTTTTTTAATCATTATTTTTAAATCCTGTTGTAGTGATTTAAGTTAAAAGGGCCCTGAGAATGTTTTTATGATTTTTTATGTTCTGTTTTTTGAAAAAAAAAATGTTTGTGTTTTTCTCCTCCTAGGCCCAACTCACAGCCTCGGGGTAAATTTTTAATGATTTTTTAAATTATCGCCCATTTTCTTTAAGAACCGCCCAATCGACCCTAACTTCCACTTTTTCGCCAAGAATTGGGGTGCAACGCCCATTTTTTTCGCAGGGCGGATTTTTTTCTTTTTTGGGGGATGTTTTCGCTGACGATAATCTTGGGAAACTTAGCGGTCTTTTGGACAGCAATCAGGCGCTGGTGGGTCATTAGGAAATTCTAGCCCAAAGGGACTAACCTAAACTAACCAACGCAATTTCAAACACAATTTCCCGACTGTGCCCAAAAGAGAAACTCCACCTCCATGTCCTTAATAGAACAGCTCAAATTTGACATTTTTAAACTATCCTTCAGATATTTTTCGAATTATTTTGAAAAACAAAGAAACTCAGAAATCCTGTTGAATCACATGCTTGTGGTTGTTCATTGGAAGAATCATACCAACACATGCTAGTACTGTCCCTCAGTTGACAGTTGAAGATTTTGTGGCAAAATGGACAATGTTGTGGAATCTGATACAAGTAAACACTCCAGAATATAGCAATGGAAAGATGGAAAGAAGGAAAGTTAAGTAAGTAAAGTAAGTAAGTAAGTAAGGAAGGAAGGATGACTGACTTGCATTTATATAGCGCTTTTCACAACCACCGGATGTCTGAAAGTGCTCTACTGCCAATTAAGTACTTTTGGAGTGTAGACACTGTTGTAATGTGGGAAACACAGCAGCCAATTTGCGCACAGCAAGCTCCCACAAACAGCAATGTGATAATGATCAGATAATCTGTTTTTGTTATGTTGATTGAGGGAAAAAATATTGGACAGGACACTGGGGAGAGATTCCCTGCTCTTCTTTGAAAAATGCCATGGGATCTTTTATGTCCATCTGAGAGAGCAGACCGGGCCTTGGTTTAATGTCTCATCTGAAAGACGGCACCTCTGACAGTGCAGCACTCCCTCAGCACTGCACTGGAGTGTCAGCCTAGATTTAGTGCTCAAGTGCCTGGAGTGGGACTACATATCATAACACCACTATTGCTATAAAATAGTATAACTTCCAACTCACCAGAGCATTGCCACAGGGGATCTACTAGTATATAGTAAGTTATACAGGAATGAACATCAATAAAAAGAAAGCCTCTTCCTAATCATATGGTTTAATTTCCTCTTATTGTAACAAAAGAGGTTAATAACAGATATAAAATGGCATACAAGAGAATTTGACATGAGCACATTAACCAGTTTATTATCAGTGGAAATCAAATCCTAATGGATTGTAACCCCAAGGTCGACCCTCAATATATTTGTTATTGGGTTGGGTGAAGATCAGGGGGTATTTCTGATTAGTTAAGTTTTCCTTATAGATATAGGTGCCCTGCTCGTATGGCTTGAGAATTACAAAATCAAACTACACGACTTTCCAAAAATCAAGTTTTGCGACCTCACTTTGAAACTAAAACAACTCTGAATGCAAGGGCGTGCTTCACTTCCATCTTGTTCAAAATGATAAAACAAATAATATTACAAATTAAAAGATAATGGGCCTAAAATTGAGGTCAGAGGCATTCTTCGTACGGGTGCCTCTGACCCGAAAAAAATCTCCGAATCTACCTGTTGGTCCCGGAGCAACGTAGGATTCACTGCGCAGCACACTGGGACCCGTCTTTGAGGTACGTACAGAGAAGCTGGAGTCACGTGGGCCTGGATCACCAATCACGATGCAGTATTCTCATTGTGCAAATTCCCGTTACTATCAATGAGAAAAACCCCTAAAACACCCAAACACAACATAATAAATAAATAAAACAGCTCACATATTTAAAATTAATTGATATTAGAGTTAATTAAATGTTTTATAAGAAATATATATTTTGGGGAATTTTTTTGTGTGTTTTAATATGGTTTAAAATAAACTTACCTTAATGGACAGGGTTTTTAACATAAAAATGTTTTTAAATTTAATTTTTATATGTTTTAAAACTCTTATGCTGCTTTCACCAGGCGTAAGAGTTTGAAGGACATTCACTGGCATGAGTTGGGCAAATAGTCTAATCTTGGCCATGCGAATGTCCTTCCTGGAGGGATGCGGTGTCAAATCAGAGAAGCCGGTTTTTGACACATGTGCATTGTACCCCAAAAACTGCCTTTTGCGAGGCCTCGCCGGGTCCATGCACACTTCGTACAGACCCGGGGAGGCCGGAATTTTAGCCCCCAATGAGTTACTGTTTTCAATCCATTTCACAGAAACAAATGGGATGGATTGCACAGTTAGGCTGGAGGGAGAGGGGATGAAATCTCTCCACGCATGATGCATTTTCCTTGGTCGGGTTACTTAGGCATGTAAAGCGGGTTACTGGTGGGATTTCTTCTACCAATGAGAGACCACTAATGTACACTCGGCAATATCAGCTGGTACTGCTGTGGGGATACCAGAAGTCTTTTACCACTGCATTTAAAGGGGCAGAAGAGCCCCACAGGTGGAAACGGCCAAGACCTAAGCCTACAAAGGTAAGTATTGGGGCCCATTTGGAGGCAGAGGAGGTGACTACTGGGCTCACTCCCTCCATCAGGGCATTGTGAGACCATTGCCACCACTACTCTGGGCTTGTTGACACCCTTCAACAGATGGTCCCGACAAACAGTGCAAGAGGTGGGTTTGGAGGAAAAATCTCTCAGGAACTTGGCATTTGTATGTGGAGGGTGGGTAAGGGACAGCCAGTGGCAGTCCCCGCTGGGGAACAGAGGGGGGAAAATCCAGGTTTGGGCTGTGAGGTAGTACTAGGTCTCATTTTCTCTTCCATATCCACTGTTACCCCACCAAACAACAGCGGATATGGAAATGGCAGAAAATCCAGCCCTTGAGTTGAACAGGGGTCAACATGAATCATAAATTTGGTGATGTAGTGACGAACAAGTAATGATGAACATACAGGTACGAAATAATCAACTGGTCATCCCTAGGTGTCTGAATTTATTTTATGGAGAAGTGATAACTCTTCAAAAGTTCAAAACAAAGCACAACTGAATATGTAACCTCAAGCTTGAAATACCCTCCACCGCCATGTATAAAGAACACACTCGGCTCATTTTCCAAACCATAAACCACAGTGGGGTAGATGTTGACTTTGTGCAAAAGTGTAAAATGGGTGGTAGTGAGTCAGCAGCCTCTTTTACATCTCTCCCAAGTCTCATTTCCATTGCCTTCAAGAACCTCTCCTCAGAAGCATCTAACCACAACACGACAGTGTACTCTGAAGGTTCACCATCCTATCTGTGGTTGAGGTAAATACCAAATTTGAGTGAAAGATAAAAGCGAGTATAATTCCATAAGGTATTTCAAAAACAAACTAAACAGCAAATTTGAAAGAGAGACTTCTTTCTTTCTAAGTGCCAGTACTGAGTGTTGTGTACGTAAATAAACAGACTAACTGAACCAGGAATAAAGTAACTTAACTGTGTCCTTTATAGCAACACCCAAAATGGTGTCCCAAAACCAGCATGAACCAGAATGTTTACAGCAGTGTATGAATAGCTCCCGCAGGGTCCTAATGCCTGCGTAGTATCCTGTAACAAACAAAGAGAGTATTAACACAACACTGAGGGAGTGGTGCACTGTCAGTGGTGCCGTCTTTCAGATGAGATGTTAAACCGAGGCCCCTTCTGTCCTCTAGGGTGGACGTAAAAGATCCCATGGCATGATTTTGAAGAAGAGCAGGGGAGTTATCCCCAGTGTCCTGGCCAATATCAATCAACATAATAAAAACAGTTTTTCTGATCATTATCACATTACTGTTTGTGGGAGTTGCTGTGCACAAATTGGCTGCCGCGTTTCCCACATTACAACAGTGATTACACGCCAAAAGTGCTTAATTGGCTGTAAAATGCTTTGAGACGTCCAGTGGTCGTGAAAGATGCTTTATAAATGCAAGTCTTTCTTTCTTTGACTGTAGCCAAAGTAAAATTTCTAGTCAGAAACATTACATTGTATCCCGCTTCTCATTAAGGGGGATGACATCAGTTGTGGGGAATGAAATGCATTTTCGTTTTGCATCAGTGCCAGAATCAAGTACTGCCAGGTGAAACAAAGTACAAGTAAATAAAGATAAACTCTATTTGCTCTTCCCCAACAATGTGCTTCAATCCAAGTTCCGGAGACTCCTCACCATTGTACAACAAGTCAGACCCCTTTGTATTGCACACCAGTCATACTTATAGCGTCTCTGACAAAGATTAACAATTCTGCAGCAGAATCGTGGACCTGCCCCCCACTAATAACTGGATTGAGAATAACCAAACTCATTTACAAAAGAAGAGCAAATAGAGTAATGTGATAATGATCAGATAAACTGTTTTTATTATGACCAAACTCATTTACAAAAGGACACTTGCAGACAGCAAGGGAAATTTTCATTCCATACACCGGGGCTGAATTTTAACCCATGTTCCAGAGATAAAGACAATGCACTAAATGGCTTTGCCAGCCAAACCTTCTCAATGACCAGTTTCCCGTATCACAGAAATAATTAGCAATGACGTCTAAAATCAATGGTAGCCAGTGCTGCAGACATTCAGACTGTAGACACAGCTCTGTTACTCAACTTTCTGCCCAATAATGAAATTCAGTGACTCAGTGCACAGCTTGTATTATTTGCAAACTAAGTGATACTTTGAAAATTTAATTTCCATTAGTCAAGAAAGAACAAGACGACAGGAGCAGCCAGCAGAAAAATAGTTCCCATCACCTGGAACAAATGAATAGATAGATTGTTTATAGATAGTTGTTCATTTATACAAGAAGAAATGCTGTTGAATTTAATATTCTTGTTCATTTACCTTTGAATCGTTTTGAATTTACCATCACTCAACCATCAGTGGCAATGCCTTCAGTTGCCTAGGCCTCAGGCTCTGGAACTCCGTGCCTAAACCTCTCCGCCTCTCTACCTCTCTTTCCTCCTTCAAGACACTCCTTAAAACATACCTCTTTGACCAAGCTTTTGGTCATCTGCGCTAATTTGTACTTATGTGGCTCAGTGAGATTTTTTAATCTCATAATACTCCTGTGAAACGTCTTGGGACATTTCACTACATTAAATGCGCTATATGAATACAAGCTGTTGTTGTTGAGAATAAGAGGAATTTCACAAAAATTCTTTTATCCTTGGACGTTCTTGAAAAAGACTCAGTGGACCAAATGACCTCATCTTCCTCTATACTTCACCAACAACAACTTACATTTATATAGCACTTTTAACAGAAAAAGTTCCCAAAATGCTCCACAGAGACGTAATCAAAAATTAATGCTGAGCCAAAGAAAAAACTTGCATGTATATTGCACCTTTCATGACCTCAAGATGTCCCAAAATACTTCACAACCAATGAAGCCTATTGTAATGTAGGGAAGTGCAACAGCCAATTTGCTCACAGCAAGCTCCGACAAACAGCAATGAGATAAATGGTCAGATAATCTGATGTTATTTAAGGAATAAGTGATGGCCAGGACCAATGTTCCCTGTAAGCTGCGTGGCTGCACTGCGCAGCTGGCTTGCTGACCAGCTGTGGCTCAGTGGGTAGCACTCTTGCCTCTGAGTCAGAAGGTTGTGGGTTCAAATCCTGCTCCAGAGACTTGAGCACAAAAAATCTAAGTTGACACTCCAGTACAGTGCTGAGGAAGTGCTGTACTGTCATAGATGCCATCTTTTGGATGAGATGTTAAACCAAGGCTCCATCTGCTCTCTCAAGTGGACGTAAAAGAACCCTGGCACTATTTCGAAGAAGAGCTGGGGAGTTATCCCTGGTGTCCTGGCTAATATTTATCCCTCAATCAACACAACAAAAAAACAGATTATGTGGTCATTATCACATTGCTCTTTGTGGGAGCTTGCCTGTGCACAAATTGGCTGCCGCGTTTCCAACATTAAACAGTGACTACACTCCAAAAGTATTTCATTGGCTGTAAAGTGCTTTGAGACATCTGGTGGTCGTGAAAGACACTATATAAATGCAAGTCTTTCTCTTTTTCAATGCAAAATGGCTCGTGTGGCGCCAAACAAAATTACAGGGAACATTGGCCAGGACATGAGGAGAACTCCCTTGCTCTTTTTCAAAATATGCAATGAGATCTTTTATGTCCACCTAAGGGAGAAAAAAGGGCCTCAGTTTATTATCTCATCTGAAAGACGGCAACGCCAGCAATGCAGCACTCCCTCAGTAATGAAGTGTCAGCCTTGATTAGTGCTCAAGTATCTGAAGTGGATTGAATACATGACCACCTGATTCCGAGACAAGAATACAATTGCTGAGCCGATACTCAGAATAAAACCTTTACTTTTATTTTGAATCAACGTTTGTTCTTCCAAGTCCCATAGAATTACCAAATAATTGGAAGCACAGTGTAGTAAATGAGGGAATACTGCCACCTCCAGAGACTCAACTGTACAAAACGAGGTGGCTTCCGCAAACAGATCCTGCTTGGTGATAATTGGGTTTTCAACCTCTATCAGACATCGATTTGTTGTAGTAGAACAATATAAATAAGCTATAGCAGGACATGTAGATCATGTTCTTCGAATTTCAGCTTCCATGAGAGCATCAAAGTCATTGCTGTAAATAAAAGTCTGGAATCACTGTTAAGATTTTAAAATGTTAAATTTCTATAAATTGCTTTGGCCTCATTTTCTGATTACCCTTAAAGCTAATTATGACAGGAACAAATCCCTTAACATACCCAGTGATAAGCATTTGTGTGAACTTATTCCAGTATCAGCACATGCACGAGTTATGATGTTGATGCAGATTTTTCAATTCGAGCTAATCTGAGCAGAGGTTTCTGAATAGAGTACATCAAGTTGTTTTTTTATATTAATCCTCAGGATGTGGGCATTTCTGGCAAGGCCAGCATTTATCCCACACCCGTCTCTGAACAGCTTAAGAGGCCACTTCATTGGGCAGTTAAGAGTTAACCACATTGCTGTGGGACTGGAATAACATGTAGACCAGAGCAGGTAAAGGCAGCAGGTTTCCGTCCTTTAAGGATAATAATGAACCAATTGTGTTTTTACGACAATCCAGCAGCTTCATGGTCAGTTTTACTGATATCCGAATTTTATTTCCAGATTTTCTTATAAACTGAATTTTCAAACTCCCATGGTGAGATTTGAATTCTCATTCTCAGGATTATTAGTCCAGTTCAGTGGATTACTAGTGCAGTACCATAACCACTAGATTACTATACTATGTTACATTGCCAGACCAGTGACTTTTGTCTACATTTGTTACTGCTGTCTGCAATATAATGTCTAGCCTAGCACTGTAACAGAATATAGGATTTCCTCTTTGAACTCCATTCTTATTTTTCACAAAAACTGCCAGTTAATGCATTATCTGTAATACAGTAAAGTCACGTATATGTGTTCATTATTTTGCACTGAGGATCGGTTTACAATATTTCTTTGTGAGATGATAGAAAAGACCAAAGAATTACTAATAATAGATTTAGGCAAGAATAAAGATCAAAGATGAATTTCAGATCAATGCATGCAACAATAATAATCATCATCATCATAGGCAGTCCCTTGAATCGAGGATGACTTGCTTCCACGTCAAAAAGTTCACAGATGTTTCAATGATGGACCTAAAATTCCAGGTCCAAACTAAATCTTGAAGGGTGGAAGCTGCTTGTGCGTGGATTTTTTTAACATGTGGTGACCGTTGCACACCAGCCACCACACGGGCTTGACAGAGCTAGGTCTTGGTCCAGTAGCAAGGATTAACCAGGACGACTGGAGACCTGCTCTGCTGCACAGACCGAGTGCGCACACATATCGCAGTATGGGCTGGCCCATGCTGCCCCTGGGCCCTCGGCTCTTCTGGGCCCCGAACTCACGCCTCTCCTGGGCCCCTATCACGTCCCGTTACAGTCTCTCGCCGCTCCTTCGGCCCGACCTCGCCGCTTCTGCAGTACCTGCCCACGCTCCAATCACCTTGATGACATCCCTTTTCACTGTCATTGCTCTCCTGCTCCAGCACATGCTGCTGTCCCAAGGCACTCCACAGAGGTGCAATCAGATAAAAATGGACCTCGTGAATATAGAAGGTCAAAATCACCTGTGGACCACATAAAGGCCTGCGATTCACCCTGCACTCCACCATTTTGTGCACTGGAAAAAAAACAACAACAACTTGTATTTCTATAGGGCCCGAGTTTGGTCGACTTACCGCCAGCTGCCTCCAAGTTTTCTCAGCGCTCTCCCCTCCGATCGAGTTTGGTCAGGCCCTCACATCGGCAGGGAGAGAAGACTGCTGGGCAGCGTCTGCTGGCGTGTGCCAGCGTTCAACGGCGACAAAAGTCCTCCCACCCGTTGAGTCCCCAGATTGGTCCGGGCGGTCCTCTGCTCCAGCATGGAGGCAGGTCTTACCTGAATGGTAATTATGAAAACCTGCAAAAAAGGTTAGTGTACTATTTTCTTTAATGCTTTTGCAGAGATTTAGGTTGATGGAGTTTTTTTTTATTGTTATGAAAAAAAAAAATTATTTCGCCGTTCCCCCCTCCCAACTCTATCCTCAGTGGTACTTTGCCGAGGATCGCATTTGACGCCCAGAATGGGATCTACCGCCTGCTGCCACCCAGAATCGGCGTGCAAAGCCCATTTTTGCCGCTGGGTGGTTTTTCCGACATTTTTTCACAAACCTTCCACCCAAAGTACCATCAGGATCTTAGAGGTCCTTTGACAGTACTTGGGCAGAACTTAGGTTTCACCAAACTCGGGGCCCATAGTACCTTTTGTCATGTATTTAATCATTTTGCAATGACATAGTCATGTAACTGTAACTCATGTACACTGTACCTGTACCCTAGAAAAGCACACCCTGGCCACACGGGGTGAGCTTGCGGGAGACACTCCTCACCTGGGTTTCCAGGTATAAAAGAGGAGGTCCCACCCAGGGTCCACACTCCTTGGTCCTGGCAATAAAGATGAAGGTCACAGAGTGACCATGTCTGATATACCCATGCCTCGTGTGAGTTTGTAGTAAGGTGCAGGGACACTACATTTGGCGACGAGAAACGGGAATCACCAAACCACGAGGCTGGCCACCGGTGGCACAGAGGAACATTACTGTGTGGGTGAGGACTGGGACGACTTCATGGAAAGACTCCAGCAGAGCTTTGTCACAAAGGACTGGCTGGGAGTGACAGCGGCTGACAAGCGGAAGGCGCATCTACTGACCAGCTGCGGACCACAGACGTATGCGCTGATGAAAGACCTGCTCGCACCCCAAAAGCCGGCGGACAAACCTTTTAAAGAGCTCAGCCAGCTGATCAGTGAGCATCTCGAGCCGGCGAGTAGTGTACACATGGCCCGGCACCGGTTCGACTCTCACCGGCGTCGGGAGGGATAAAACATCTTGGACTTCGTGGCGGAACTGTGGCGCTTGGCCAGTCTCTGTAAGTTCACTGATGCCTGTAGGGGGGAGATGTTAAGGGACTTTTTCATCGAGAGCATTAATCATGCCGGCATTTTCAGGAAGCTCATAAAGACTAAGGACTTGAATTTAGAAGGAGCAGCGTTGATAGCTCAGATATTTATGGCAGGGGAAGAGGAGACCAAGCTAATTTACACGCGCAGCCCTGGTCCAAATGTGGCGATGGACCAGGGAGTTAACATTGTGAACGCAACTCGGGACCCCGCAAGCAGGCAAGGGCATTTAGAAACCGCCCAGGCAGCACCAGGCTCGCGGGTGGGCCTGCAACAAAGTCAATGGAAAGGGGATCGGCAATTCACGCCATCTCGAGGAACAATGCGTCCCACAATGGAACCATTAACACCCACCATCAGAGTGCTTAGAAACAGCCAAATGG
Organism: Pristiophorus japonicus; assembly: GCF_044704955.1. Lineage (NCBI taxonomy): Eukaryota > Metazoa > Chordata > Chondrichthyes > Pristiophoridae > Pristiophorus > Pristiophorus japonicus. The sequence goes on along the minus strand of NC_091982.1, from coordinate 165,397,201 downwards.
GCAATCAGAGAGGAATACCTAGTAATAGTCCTTTTGTTAACAGAAATCTCAATCTCAGCTCATGCTGGAGGTGCGGGGATAGACACACTGTGAGAAGCAGCAGGTTCTAGCAATATACCTATAGGATTTGTAATGTCAGTGGACACTTGACCAGGTTGTGCAAAAAGGCAGTAGCGAGGCTAATCTGTGAGACAGAGGAACGAGACGTGGGGTCTACAATGCAGGATGAGGCCTGGGGTCAAGCCATAGATGCTGAAGTTCAGCGGGTTCATGTTGCTGACGTCCACAGCTCATACACTAAAATGCCACCCATGATGATGAAAGTCTTACTGAATGGCATCCCGGTGCACATGGAGCTGGATACGGGAGCTAGCCAGTCACTCATGAGCGCCCAACAATTTGAGAGACTATGGCCACACAGAGCTAGCAGGCCCAAACTGGAACGCATTGAGACGCAGCTACGGACGTACACCAAAGAGATCATCCCAGTGCTGGGCAGTGCAAACTTGGTGGTAACACATAATGGATTACAGAACCGGCTGCTACTCTGGATCGTTCCAGGAAATGGCCCCGCGCTTTTGGGGAGGAGTTGGCTAGCTGAGATGAATTGAAAATGGGGGGGGGGGGGGGGGATGTGCACACCATTTCATCCGTGGAGCGAATTTCATGCTCACAGGTCCTGCAAAAATTCGGGTCACTGTTTCAACCTGGTGTCGGAACTAAAGTAGTGATACGCATCACTCTGGATGCCAGACCAGTGCACCACAAAGCCAGAGTGGTGCCGCATGTGATGCGTGAAAAAATTGAATGTGAACTGGACCGGCTGCTCAGAGAGGGCATAATTTCGGCCGTTGAATTCAGTGACTGGGCAAGTCCCATCGTTCCCATCCTCAAAGCAGATGGCTCGGTTAGGATTTATGGCGACTACAAAGCCACCATCAACCGAGTACCGCTGCAAGACCAATACCCGCTTCCGAGAACGGAGGACCTTTTTGCCACGCTGGCAGGTGGCAAGCTGTTCACGAAGTTGGACCTCACTTCAGCCTACATGACTCAGGAACTGGCTGAAGAATCCAAGCTTCTGACTACCATCACAATTGTCTACAACAGATGCCCGTTTGTCATTCGTTCGGCAGCAGCCATCTTTCAGAGAAACATGGAAAGCTTGCTCAAATCCATTCCTGGAACAATCGTATTCCAAGACGACATTCTCATAACGGGTCGAGACACCGAGGAACACCTCCACAACCTGGAGGAGGTGCTACGCCGATTGGATCGGGTAGGCTTGCGGCTGAAAAAGGCCAAGTGTGTGTTTTTGGTTCCAGAGATCGAGTTTTTGGGCAGGAGGGTTGCCGCAGACGGGATCCGGCCCACTGAATCAAAAATGGAGGTGATCTGCTGGGCACCCAGGCCCAGCAACACATCGGAGTTGCGATCATTCCTGGGACTTTTGAACTATTTTGGGAACTTTCTGCCGAACTTAGGCACATTGGTGGAACCGTTACACATGCTCCTGCATAAAGGTTGCGAATGGTTTTAGGGGGATTGTCAAGAACGGGCTTTCAATAAGGCGAGGAACCTGCTGTGTTCCAACAAACTGTTGACTTTGTATGACCCCTGTAAAAAACTGGTCGTAACATGCGATGCATCATCCTACGGGGTTGGGTGTGTGTTGCAGCAGGGTAACAATGACGGCCGACTCCAACCGGTGGCTTACACCTCCAGGTCGGTCTCCCAGGCAGAGCGTGGATACAGCATGGTCGAAAAGGAAGCACTCACGTGTGTTTCCGGTGTGAAAAAGATGCACCAGTACCTTTTTGGTAGAAAGATCAAGCTAGAGACAGACCACAAGCCGTTAACATCCTTGTTGTCCGACAGCAAGGCTGTCAACAACAATGCATCAGCTCGCATACAACGCAGGGCCCTCACGCTGGCTGCCTATGACTACACCATACGGCACAGGCCAGGCACCGAAAGTTGCACTGACGCGCTCAGCAAGCTCCCACTGGCCACCACCGAGGGGGCGTCGGAGCAGAGTGCCGAGATGGTCATGGCCGTTGAGGCTTTTGACATTGCGGGCTCCCCCATCACAGCCTGCCAGATCAAACTCTGGATCAACAGAAACCCCCTCCTATCCATGATAAAGAAATGTGTCCTGACTGGGGACTGGGCGCCCGCACACACGGCGTGCCCCGAGGCCGTTTCAGAGACGGATGGATGAACTCTCCATCCACGCCGACTGCCTGCTATGGGGCAGCCGGGTAGTCATGTCCCAGAAAGGCAGGGAAGCGTTTATCCGGGAACTCCACAGCGAGCACCCTGGCATCGTGTTAATGAAGGCCATTGCCCGGTCACATGTATGGTGGCCGGGGATTGACTCAGACCTGGAACACTGGGTTCGCAGGTGCACGACATGTGCCCAGCTGGGCAATGCCCCCAGGGAGACCCCACTCAGCCCGTGGCCCTGGCCCACCAACCATGGTCACGTATTCACATAGACTATGCAGGCCCATTCATGGGGAAAATGTTCCTGATCGTTGTCGATGCATACTCGAAGTGGATTGAGTGCATCATATTGAACTCGTGCACGACATCCATCACCGTGGGGAATCTGCGTACTGTTTTCACGATCCACGGCTTGCCGGACATCCTGGTCAGCGACAATGGCCCGTGTTTCACCAGCCATGAATTCCAGGAGTTTATGTCGGGCAATGGTATAAAGCACGTCTGGACAGCGCCGTTCAAGCCGGCTTCCAATGGCCAGGCGGAACGTGCAGTCCAAGTCATAAAACAGCGCATGCTACGCATCCAAGGACCTTCCCTTCAGTACTGCCTATCGCACCTCCTGCTGGCCTACAGGTCCCGCCCGCACTCGCTCACAGGAGTCCTGTCAGCTGAACTCCTCGTGAAACTCACGCTCAAGACGCGGCTGTCCCTCATTCACCCAGCCCTGGCAGATATTGTTGAGGGCAAGCGCCAGTCCCAAACCGAGCTCCATGATCGAAACTCAAGGGGGAGGGGTATAGAAATAGATGACCCAGTATTTATTCTTAACCATGCTTTGGGACCCAGGTGGCTTGAGGGCACCATAACTGGCAAAGAAGGAAATATAGTCCGACTAAACAATGGGCAGATATGCCGCAAACACTTGGACCAAGTAAAGAAAAGGTTCAGTATAGACACGGAGGAACCTGAAGAAGAGCATGAGATGGCACCCACACCACTGCCAGTGGACGAGCAACAAAGACAGTCCTCAGCATGCACAGTCCCTGCGGCCAGCCCGGACAGGCCGGAATCACCTCAAGTGACAGAGACGCATGCCAAGGCTCAGCCACCAGAACCACAACTGCGGCGCTCCACGAGTGAGCATCGATCACCTGACAGACTTAACCTCTGAAACAAAAAGACTTAAGGGGGGAGGTGATGTCATGTATTCAACCATCTTGCAATGACATAGTCATGTAACTGTAACTCATGTACACTGTCCCTGTACCCTAGAAATGCACACCCTGACCACAGGGGGTGAACTTATGGGAGACACTCCTCACCTGGGTTTCCAGGTATAAAAGGGGAGGTCCCACCCAGGGTCCACACTCCTTGGTCCTGGCAATAAAGGTGAAGGTCACAGAGTGACCGTGTCTGATATATCCATGCCTCATGTGAGTCTGTAGTAAGGTGCCTTTAACATAGTAAAATGTCCCAAGGTGCTTCACAAGATCGTTATCAAACAAAATTTGACAGCGAGCCACATAAGAAGCTATTCGGACAGATGACCAAAAGCTTGGTCGAAGAGGTCGGTTTTAAGGAGCATGTTAAAGGAGGAAAGAAAGGAGAGATTTAGGAAGGGAATTCCAGAGCTTCGGTCTTTAGCAGCTGAAGGCATGGCCAACAATGGTGGAGCGAGTAATATACTATAGCTTAAGTGAAATGACTGGTGATCAGATAATCTGCTGCTGATGGGGAACAGTTTGGGGTTAATCACATGGGCTGATGTGCAAAATGATGTATGAAATGCCACAATACAGGAAACCTCGTTAGTTATGACATGCATTCACAGAAGTCTAACTGACAAAAGAAGCAGGAAAATAAACTACCGTGTGCGTATTGGTTTAAGTCAATGCAAAAGTAACACTTTTCTGGAGTTTGTTGAATTTTTACCTTTACGCCAAGTTAGTCATAAGAAGGAGTTATTAGCGAGATTCTTTAACCATTTGGTCAGAGAGTTGGGTTTTGAGGAGGATGTTATAGGAGTTCAAGGGTGGGGAGTATTGGAGGGGTTTAGAGAATGACATTCAGAGTATGGGGTCTAGCAGCTGAAGGCACGGCCACCAATATTGGGGTGAGATGTGAAAACAAATCCATTCAGCAGCCATTTACTGAACAGCACCAGTAGGTATCTGGGACTGGGGAATCTGTCTGCCTTCCCCGACATGGAATAATACAAGATAACACGGTGCAGGTGGGGGCAAGTAAGGGAAACAGAAAAGAAGACACTTTAAAAATAAAGACAGCTTGGAGCATATGGTAGCTAACACGGCTTTAGGTTTGGAGGAGTATAATCCTCGAGGTCTGTGGAATGCCGATTGAGTTAGATCTCTGCAATTTACCCCCATCCATCTTGTCCTTGCTACATTCTCATACTAAAATGATTTTCAAGTCCATATTAATTACCTTTTTTGAAATAGGTTTTCTCCATTACATCAGTGTATCACGGTTTATGTTACGAGCAACTCCATTCTTAGCTGCCGAGAGTAGCGTGGTCATTAGTTTATTTCAGACTGAAATTAATATGCTTAGAAGTGCACTTACGGGAAGAAATGTAATACAACCAGGTATGCCCCCATCTACAAAAGTAACATAAGATTAAAAATGAATAAAGCCAGAACATTGCCATCTTTTCCAATAATCTTCCTGCTGTGTGAATTGAATGAAAGTCAGACTGCTACAATGGTGATAAAGACATGTCTACAATGTGCTGAAGAAAAGTCACAGTATTCAGGCAGTTTACATTCTTACTCAAACATTCTGTTGCACAACAGATGACCCATTTGGCTGTTTAACGAGGTCTGTTAATTAATGGTTTGTGTGAATATCAGCAACTTATGTCAGTGGTGATGCATTTCAGAGAAGCAAAGGGAAATAAGATTAGCAATCCCACATCAAGGCCTTTGACATGATTGATGCTATCCTGCATTACACTATCACTAATTTCTCAAGTTTATTTTTTTTCAAACTGTATCAAGCTGCTGAGGTAATTTAACCTGAGACCTCAGCACTAAGGTGCTTTGGAATTTGCTTTATTTTGTACATTTTAGTATAATTAAGCTGTATTTTTTTCTAAATAGCTGAAATGGGATTAATACAGTTTCCAAAAGACGTGGTTAAAAATCAATCTTGAAGCATTTCCAATGCCAGATCCCTTTTATATTGGGTTCATTCAATGGAAATAAATGGCCACATGATTAATCACTGGTCGCCTGATAAGCTTTGACAGAATGAAATGTCAGCGGTTGGCCACATAGCTGCTTAAAGGGTATTAAAGGTCGTTTCTCTGTTCACATTCCCAGGACAATAGCGTGCTTCAAGAATTTTCAATTGTAATACAGAACCAACAAGTAATATTGTGAGTTGGTTGGGAAGGCACATATAATTAAATTGATGTAGAAACAAAGAAACAAAATTTGGCTCACAAAAATCTTAGCAAGAGCAATCTTGGTGTTGAAGGAGTGCAATGAGTATACACACAACAACAACTTACATTTATATAGCGCCTTTGATGCAGTAATACATCCCATGGTGCTTCACAGATATGTTATCAGACAAAATTTGATATCAGGCCACATCAGGAGATATTAGGATAAGTGACCAAAAGCTTAGTCAAAGAGGTAGGTTTTAAGGAGCGTCTTAAAGGAGGAGAGAGAGGTAGCAAGGGTAGGGCATGAATTTCAAAGTTTAGGGACTAGACAGCTGGAGGCACAGCCACCAATGGTGGAGCGAAGGAAATCAGGGATGTACAAGAGGCATCTTTTGGAAGCAAACTTGAATGTTTCTCCCTCATTGCCGAAAAAGTAAACTGGAGTAATATTTTTTTTTTTAAAAGGTGGTGTCATAACTATAAGGCACAATTACACCCATCATGATGAGGAAAGATATTTCGGCAATTTAATAATTGCTGAGAGCAGAGAAAGACGGAAAGAAATGTATTGGGTACCAGAGATTTCCTGTAGCCAGATGTAGTGCTACCCATGACATGGTTTACAGGCAACTTCTCCCACTTATTTGGTGCCATGGTACCACTGCTGGAAGTCCACATTATTGTTTGTGCTTTTGCTGTTTCCAGCAAGGGGCAATTTCGGTCCCTAGGTATGGCCTCACCAATACCCTGTACAGTTGTAGCAGGATACTCCATCCCCCTTGCAATAAAGGCCAACATTCCATTTTCCTTCCTAATTACTTGCTGTACCTGCATGCTAACTTTTTGTCTTTTGTGTACGAGGACATCCAGATCCCACTGTATTGTAGCATTTTGTAGTCTCTCTCCATTAAATAATATTTTGCTTTCCTATTCTTTCTACCAACCTCACATTTTCCCACATTATACTCCATCTGCCAAATTTTGGCTCACTCACTTAACCTGTCTGTATCCCTTTGCAGACTCTTTGGGGGTGAAATTGCCCCCCGACTAAGATATTTAAGATTTTTCTCCGCCCCAATCCATGCGGCAGATCTTGCGCCGATATTCGGCTTTTTGTCATCTATTTCCAGTCGGAGCAGTGCTGAGGGGCGGAAGTGCCCTTGGATGTGGATGTGCCATGTCATGCTGCCACGTCACAACGACCCTCCCCTTCAGTTAAAGGGGAGGGCCGCTGTGAACTTTGCAAGAAATTTAATTAGGCCCACTGGGCCACCAGGTAGGGTTTCTGCCGGGACAGCGGCCTGGCATCCAAGAAGGAGTGCCAGGCTGCCTGTTGGCGGCCCGGCCAAACCCGTGGCCCCCAATGTCAGGCCAACCGCAAAGTCGGCCCGACAATTAAAATAAAATGGATTACGCCCTCCCCTTTAAAGGCAGATGTGCCACCCAGCCACACACAGCTTCCCACCGGGGAAAGCTGTCAGCTGCACCGACCGGCGACGCCGCTCTCGCGGAGCAATTTCCCACTGGGGTCAGTAAGGGGTCGCCGTCGGTCAGTGTAGGGTCAACGCATGCCCAACGGGGCAGCAACACGGGTGCCACGGAAACCCGTTCCCGATGCTCCCAGCCCGGCGGCAAGTTGAAATGGGTCGGCCCATCTGCCTGCTCCCCGTCGGTGATGCCTATCCACTCCATTGCCGCCTCTGTTAAGGAGGGATGAAGTTTTGGCCCCTTTGTGTCCTCCTCACAACTTGCTTTTCCACCTATCTTTATATCGTCAGCAAATTTGGCTACAAGACACTCGCTCCCTTTATCCAAGTCATTAATATAGACTGTAAATAGTTGTGACCCCAGCACTGATCCCAAATGACCCATTTATTTTGATTCTCTGTTGTGTGTTCGTTAGCCAATCCTCTATCCATGCTAATATATTACCCGAAACACCATGAGCACTTATCTTGTGTAGTAATCTTTTATGTCTTATCTTTCTTAGGCAGTCCACCGGAGTTGAGAACGACTTGTTTCCACACTAAAATGAGTTCTAAGGTGACTAATGAGACCAATGTTGGAACTAGTCTTTGTCACAGGTGGGGCAGACGGTGGTTGGAGGGAGGGACGGGTGGCTGCGGTGCTTGATTTGTCGTACGCTCTTTCTGCTGATTGTACTTGGCTTCCACATACTCCCGGCGAAGAGACTCGAAGTGTTCGGTGCCTTCTTGGATGCTCCTCCTCTACTTTGAGCGATCTTGGGCCAGGAATTCCCAAAGGTCGGTGGAGATGTTGCATTTTTTCAAGGAGGCTTTGGGGTGTCCTTGAAGCTCTCCTGCGGCTCGCCTGCCATGACAAAGCTCAGAGTAGAGTGCTTGTTTCGGGAGTTTAGCATCGGACATGCAGACGATGTGGCCCGCCCACCGGAACTGGTCGCGCATGGTTCATGCCTCGATTCTGGGGATGTTGGCCTGAGAGAGAGAACACTGACATTGGTGTGCCTATCCTGCCAATGAGTTTGCAGGGTTTTGCAGAGACAGCATTGATGGTACTTCTCCAGTACTTTGAGGTGCATATAGGAGGGCAAGTATCACGACTGCGCTGTAGACCATGAGCTTGATGCCGGGTTTGAGGTCCTGGTCTTTAAATACTCTTTTCCTCAGGCGGCCGAAGACTGCACTGGCACACTGAAGATGGTGCTGGACTTCATCATCGATGTCTGCCCTCGCTGATAGTAGGCTCCCAAGGTATAGGAAGTGGTCCACAATGTTCAAGGTCTCATCGTGGATCTTGATAACTGGAGAGCAGTACTGTGTGGCGAGGGCAGGTTGGTAGAGGACCTTTTTTCTACTGATGTTTAATGTGAGGCCTGGACTCTCTTACGCTTCAGTGAAGGTGTCAACAATGGTTTGGAGTTCAGACTCAGTGTGCAAAATGCAAACATCATCTGCATATTGTAATTCAATGACAGAGGTTGGAGCAACCTTGGATCTGGACCAGAGGCGTCGGAGGTTCAACAATTTCCTGCTTGTCCTGTAGATTAACTCCAATCCAGCGAGGAGCTTGTTAAAGTGAGATGACGCATTGCAGCGAGGAAGATTGAGAAGAGCGTTGGTGCAATGACACATCCTTGCTTTGACCCCGATCTGCACTTGTATGGGGTCTGTGGTGGATCCGTTGGTAAGGATCACGGCTTGCATGTCATCGTGAAGCAGGCGGAGGATGGTGACAAATTTTTGAGGACAGACGAATTTGAGAAGGACACTCCATAATCCCTCACAGTTGATAGAGTCGAAGGTCTTTGTGAGGTCAAAGGAAGCCACGTACAGAGTTTGATGCTGCCCCCTACATTTGTCTTGGATTTGTCGCAGGGTGAAGATCATGTCCATTGTGCCTCTTAGTGAGCGGAATCCGCAATGTGACTCTGGGGGGAGCTCTTCAGCCCCTGGGAGGAGACGATTGCGATGATTTTTCCAGCGGCAGACAGCAGGGAAACTCCTCTGTGATTGCCGAAATCAGATTTGTCACCTTTCATGATTACAGCGTCTCTGAGATCCCCTGGCATGCTCTCTTTCTTCCAGATAAGAGAGCTGAGGTCATGGATTCACGTCAAGAGTACTTCTCCGCCATACTTTAGTACTTTGGCGAAGATTCCATCGGCCCCTGAGGCCTTGTTTCTTTTCAGTTGTTGGATGGCCCTTTCAACCTCATGCCAGGCTGGGATTGTGCCGAGGTGGCGACGGATAGCATGCTATGGGATAGAGTCAAGGACACTCACATCAAAGATAAAGTCTTAGTGGGCACTGACTGCCTCTGTCCTTGATGAGCACCTCTCTGTTCTTGGCTCTCAGTGGAATAGGACCTTGAGTGCTTGGGCCGTAGGTGGACTTGACTGTGCTAAAAAAAAATCCACGCACATCGTAATTGCCGGCTAGATGCTAGATCTCCTGCGTTTTTTCCTCTCACCATTTGTTCTTTTGGTCACGTGTTTTTGTTGGACCTCGGCCTTCAGTTGTCTGCAGGTCTGCTTTCTTCCACTCAAGTTGGACCAAGACCTTGCTCTGTCAAGTTCGTGTGGGAGCTGGTGTGTAACGGAAAACCCAAGTTAAAATAATTCACGCACAGGCATCTTCCATGCTTTAAAATAAAGTTCGGGACCTTGAACATCAGGACCCTCATGGACAATCCCAACAGCGACAGACCAGAATGTCATACTGCTAGCATTGCCTGAGAACTCAGATACTACAACATCGACAATGATGCCCTGAGCGAGACACGGCAGGCAGGAGAAGGTCAGCTCAAAGGACAAGGTGGTGGTTACACCTTCTTCTGGAAAGGCAAACCAGAAGAAGAACGCAGTCTCCAAGGAGTTGGCTTCAACATCAAAAAAGTTAGTTTGGCGTCTTAGAGATTCCACCTATGGGATAAACAAATGCCTCATGGCCCTTCAGCTCATCTAACCCGGAACTAGTATGCTACAGTCATCAGTGCATACGCCCCAACCCTGGAAGCCAAAGAGGAATTCTACTCCAGCCTTGAATAATCCCTATCCCAAGTTCCAACGGGTGACAAGTTAATTCTGCTTGCTGACTTTAATGCCAGAGTTGGAAAGGACACAGACCTCTGGAGAGGGGTGATTGGCAGGGAAGGGGTAGGGAAAACCAACTCCAATGGTATCCACCTCCTGACGAAATGCTCAGAACATGGTCTTGTCATAACCGACACCTTGTTTCATCAGAAAGACAAGTACAAGGCCTCCTGGCAACATCCTCGTTCCAGGCACTGCCATCTGCTCGACTACAACATCGTCCGAGCGATGGACCACAAGGATGTCCGCATCACTTGCGCCATAACAGGAGTTAACGACTACTGGACTGACCATCGCATAATCCACTCTGTTATCGCCATCAAGATAGTCTCAAAATGGTGGGGGCAACAGAAATGCTGTTGCAAAAAGATTATCGCTGAAGCACTCAAAGACTCTGCAAAGAAAGTCGAATTCAGACAACGCCTCACAGCCAGCCTGACGCCCTCCAATGAATCGGAGCCGCAGACTGTCCACAGTGCCTGGTCTGCTCTCAAGTCCACCATAATTAGCACCTGCAAAGAGACTGTTGGTTACTTGACCAGAAAACATCAAGATTGGTTCGATGAGAATAACCAGGGGCTAGAACCTCCACTTTTGTGGTTCTGGCGTGGGTATTAAAAAAGGGTTTCAGATCGCTGGCTTCTCGTCCATTCTCAAAGGACCTAGTCTTCACTTTTGAAAATGGGCGTTACCATGAGCAATATAAAATGGGCGGTGGCGTAATATTTTTTGACCTTCTATCGTAAAGTGTGGCCGTCCTTAGCAACGGCATGGCAACACTCAATTCCTATGATTCAGGAGGTCAAGGGTCATCATGACATGCGCAGAAGAGGAGACAGAGTGAGTGCAGCTCAGAGAGACTGAAGGCGTGGCTGGGTGTGGTGTGGCTGCTTTGGGAGGAAGGAGGGAGAGTTTAGAGCTTCGCAGCAAGTAGGCAAACAAAAAGTAGCTGTTGCCAGCCACATCTTTGCCCGAATTTTCCCTATAATGGAGAGAGAAGAGGAGGTATCACAGCACACTGTGGAGACTGATGCTGGAGAGAGCAGTGAGGTGGGAGAGGAGCACATTGGAGGGCGCAAAAGAGCCAGAGGTTCTCGGACAAGGCAAATGCCTCCCTCCTGCAGGAGGTCGAGTCACGCTGGGGTGATTTGTCACAGGGAGGGTGTGGGAAGCCCACCCCAAAGGCATGCCAGAAGATATGGACTGAGATAGCAGAGATGGTCTTGTCGGCGACCGACGAGGTGCGTGAGGGCAACCAATGTCGCAAACAATGGAACGACCTTGTGGGATCCGCAAGAGTAAGTAAAGTCTTTCACTTTTACCGGGTATGTTTTACTCAAAGCCTGCAGTCATGGTGTACGTCTTTAGGTAAAGAATGATAATTTTCATAATAATCATGATTATATCTGTCGGTTATCGATTGTATCAGTCTCTGTGACAGTACCTAGCAATGATATCATGCAATGATCTCATGCCACATCGTCCTGTCACCTTTTACAGAAGAAACTATTGACGATGAGGTCCGTGCAGAGGCAAACGGGTGGGAGGCCACCAGTCCCCCGCGACATCACTGAAATGGAGGAGCGTGTGCTCACACTCATGGGGAAGCACCCCCGGACAGCCGTGGATGCATCTGCAGACCCTGAAGTGATGCCACGTGAGTAAAGCTTGCACCATTGCGTGATGTAAAGTCGATAGATGCCACACCCACTCATATCCGAACAATCATATATGATAGATGATTTATAAAATCATCATAGAAATAATGATGGCCTAATGAAAATCATTGCAATGCAAATGTGTTGATGGTCATGAAATGTGATGTCTGCGATGATTTTGAGAGCGGTGGTGCTTTTGTCCTGCATATGCTGTGTGTAGCGCTGGACTCACCTTGTCACCCTAGCACCCCCTTCTTCTCTAATAACCACATTTGTGTTTTGCAGCTCAGCCAGCAGCGCGTCCCAAGGTAAGACCACAGAGGCCAGAAGGTGGGGGTGCGGGGCAGGAGTCGGTGGACAATCTTACATCTGGTGCTGAGCAGCTCCGATTCTCACCCATCAATCCGCTTGGTCTGGTCACCACGGATGAGAGCGCGGACTTCGAGGGACCTGCATCACCATGCTCCGGTCATTCACATCTCCATTCTGGAGGTACCGGCCCCAAGCACCTCGTCACAGGGCGCCCCATTTGTCCCCAAGACAGTGCCGACCCCGCAGAGGTCCCATGGACGCGGCAGGTCTGTTCCACGAGTGTCACATGACAGCGGAGAGATGGTACAGTTGTCCAGGAGGACTATAGACATTGGTGACCAGCTCATCGAAGCATTGGGGGTCATATCCTGACAGCTGGCCACCATGATCAAGTACATTCCACAGATGGCGGAGGCCCTGGATACGATAGCCAGGAATACTGCTGCTACAGGCTTCCCAGTGGTCCCCGAGCACGACACTCCACCCCTAGGTTCCGCACCACCACTGCGAATGACAGATGAGAGCAAGGACCAAGATCCTGCTTCTGCATTAGAGAATGTTGCCCCCTCGGTACCCCCCGCTCCCGTACCTGTGCAATGACCGTATCGGCCTTCATCCCCCCCAATGAGGCACCGCCTGAGGAGCACCTCGGCCAGGCGCCATGGAGCGAGGAGGGGAAGGGGTAGAGGTGGGGAGAAGAAGGGGAGGGGCGAAGGAAAGCGAGGTGCATGTCCGCAGGTGATGGCTGTGTTATATCTCCATCTGGGTGTATGCAATGTATGTGGTCTGGGGACCACGCTCCTGCTTTGCCTTTGTATTCTGTGTTGCTGGACATGTTAAACATGTGATTAAGTCAATGGTGGAAAAAGTGGGTTGTGGCCAGGGGTTGGGTGTTATTGCCTATGATACTTACAATTTCAGACCAATGTTCGTATAAAATTTTTGTAATTGAACATAACTTTGTTGTGCATTGTCTCAGATAGCTGCACCGTTACACACTGGTGATTCCTTAACATGAAAGGGTTAAATACAACTTAACATCAATCAACGTAAACTTTAACTGGCACCAAGGTGATGGGCACCATTGATGTCTGCGCTGCACACAGACAGCAGTGTGTCAGCATTGTCACTCACATCAAAGCTCTTTCAGGCAAATCATTCAGATATCAGCTCCTCATGTAAGAATGGGATTTTAAAAATGCCAGCCACACCGCTGCCGTTCGTTCAGAAAAGTTTTACTTTTCGTGTGCAATTTTTTGGACGAGCGATATTGTGGCCTATATGTGTGCGAGGTGGTGAAATTGACGCTGGGCGATCTCATGGCCGCTAGTTTCGGTAAGAATGGTCATCACAACAAAAAAAAGTGGGCGGGCAGTATTATTGAATCTCGGCATGAAGTCAGTGCGGAAAGTAATGCTGGCCGATATTATGGGTGTTGATTTCACCCATTCTGATGATTCCGCCCAAAAAAAGTGGGCAGGCAGTAATATTTTTTCCCGGTGTTAAGCACATGGGGAAAGTAACGCTCGGTGATTAGTTTCCTAAAAATGGGCGTCAGTTTCCATTTTGTGGCTAAATGGGAGATATTTGGGCGTTATATGTCATTTCAGCGGTAAAATGGGCGTTAAGCATGCAAAAAAGTGGAGGTTCTAGCCCCAGGAGTTCCAGGAGCTAACTGCTAACACAAGGCATTTCTGAATTGGAAACAATCTTTTATGTGGCACATTATTGATGTATTTAGATTTCTAAAAGACATGACATCTACTGGTTCCCCTTTATTCACCCCACTCGTTACATCCTCAAGAACTCTAATAAATTTGCCAAACACAATTTCCCTTTCATAAAACTATGTTAACGCTGCTTGATTGTATTATGATTTTCTAAATGTCCTGCTATTACTTCCTTAGTAATGGACTCCAGCCCTCACATCTCAGATCTTCCACCACCTCTGGTGAAGGCGCTGCTCAGTGCTGAGCTTACAGCTCATATCCCACCTTAGGCAACTAGGCCCATACAGTAGAGCCTGGTCTTCAGTCACCACGGATCCCCTTGCCACTGGACCAAGACCTTGCTCTGTTAAGCCCATGTGGTAGCCAGTGTGCAACAGCCACCCCACGTTAAAAGAACTCACGCACAGGCATCTTCCACCCTTCAAAATGAAGTTCTGGACCTGGAACGTCAGGACTCTCATGGACAACCCCAACAGCAACAGAGCACCTCGAGTCTTGTCGCCGAAAGCATTCAGAAATCAAGCGCAGACAGCGGAAGGAGCATGCGGCAAACCCATCCTTTCCTTCAACCATTGTCTGCCCCACCTGTAATTCCTGCATTGGATTGTACAGCCACCTGAGAACTCACTTTTAGAGTGGAAGCAAGCCTTCCTTGATTTTGAGGGACTGCCTATGATGATGATGATGAATGGATTCCAGCATTTTCCCAATGACAGATATTTGGCTAACTGGTCTATAGTTTCCTTCTTTCTGTCTCCCTCCTTTCTTGAATAGGATGTTACATTTGCAGTTGTCCAATCCAGTGGGACCTTTCCAGAATCTAGGGAATTTTGGAAGATTACAACTAATGCATCCGCTATCTCTGCAGTCACTTCTTTAAGACCCTAGGATGCAGACCATCAGGTCCAGGTGACTTGTCAGCCTTTAGACCCATTAGTTTGCCTAGTACTTTTTTCTCTAGTGATAATGAGTGTTTTAATTTCCTCCCCTCTTTTTGCCCCCCTGATTTTCTACTAATATTGGGATGCTTTTAGTGTCTTCTACCATGAAGAGAGATACAAAATATTTGTTCAAAGTCTCTGCCATTTTCTTGTTTGATAGATAAATCATTTCCATAAAATAAGGTATCCCCACAGAATGTAGAGTATATATTCGGAGTTAGGGATTTAGGAAATGAAGTAGCCTTTCTGGTGCTCTGGCTTCTTTACAGGCCATTAGGTTCAGAAATGTGAAATCATGGGGGAGTTTACAGCAACAAATTTTCAGGCAAGTCCTGAATAATACATATGGAGCAGCATGGAACTCAACATTACTGCAATTTTAGTCAAGTCAGGAAGTAGGCCAGGAGCAGTCTCCACTTGCTCCCAGTTTGTTTGGCTGCACAATTACAGCCATTGCACTTCAAAAGTAATTAATTGAGAGAATATTTGTACATGGGCTGATTAGCGGCAAATGAAGATCAATGCAGACAAATGCAAATGGAATATGTGTGTAGTTGGATATTGGCACGGATTTTGCATTTAGAACAATGTTGAGGCTATCAGCCCTCACTGTTATTCTGGAGTAAATTGAACAGCAACTTCTAGCATCCCGCTCTGGCGCAGTAAAATGTGGAAATCAGGAAGTTGCTGTCCAAATTGCCCTGCTCATCCACAAGCTTCTTTACACTGCTACCTTGCTGAGAGACTCAACATTGAAATATATGTAAGGGTGTGAATTTGGTGTACTTATCCACTAGACATCCATTAAACACGCAAGAAAAAGTTACTTGTCCATTCAAGTGTAAGTGAATTTTTAACAACGTGATAAATCTTAATCACTGCTATCCAAACTCTCTGGCATTGAAAATTAACTTTTACAAGTGTAGTGTGTCACTCTTTCAGATTTTAATTATTGCTGGAGCTTTAAAAGAAATTAACAATTAAAATAAAAATGAATTTGGAGTTTTTTCTGTCTCTTATCTCTCTCTTAATCTCATCTTTCTTTCTCTTTATTTTGCTTTCTGTGCATTATTTTACATTGAATTAAATATTCTAACTTATACTCCATGATTTAGACTCTGCTGCCATGATAATCGGTGGTGCAGCACCGGCCGCTAAGGCCTGTTTTACTGAAAAAATGATGGCCATTTCGCTTCTGCCTGCGGCTGGCGCGGAATGTGGCATCCGCCATTTTGGGGAGGCCATTAGCGTTGCCATGGCTTGCGCTTGCTTCCCACATGTAAATATGCAGATTACAATCGGCGTGCAATGCCTGAATTGTCGCATGACTGTGATTTTAGACATCGCCGCTCTCTCCAAACGTGGAAGAATGTACTGCAGAGACACTGCCAGTGCTGCTTAAAGGGATGAACACATCTTTCAGGTCAGTTTAGATTTTGATTTTGGATGTTTTGTTTAATTTTATTGGTGTAGTTGCTTGGTGCAATACATTAAGTTATTAAAGTTGCAGAGAGTGCTGCTGGACGCTTGCAAAGCTTTGGATGTTAAAGGAAGGCCTCTGAGAACATCTCTTGCTCCCAGTCCTGGGGACTCTAGTTGCAGTCCCCCTTGGGCTGTGACACCACATGCAGCAAAGGGGACAAGCTGCTCACAGAGGGAAGGGGAAGAAGCAGAAGAGGAGTACGCAGAAGAGGAGGAATTAGAAGGAAGGAGGCAACCCACATAGCCCCTTTCTGGCCGGGATATCTGGGATCGAATCATCCACCTGTGCACCAGTGAACAGAAGCCCACTTCCCCTTTCAACATTTGTCCCTTAATTTACCTTCCCTCTGTTACTGACCATCACAGCGTCCTATAGCCACAATACTGAAATAAAAGCCATCATGAAGCAAATTTTGCAATCCAACTTTATCCAATATGATATCAAAAAATCAATTAATTAACCTTGCGCATTCCCTTAGTGACTGTCTTGCATCTGCCTTTGCCTATTTTAGTGCTCCTATGCAGTGCTACCCCAGTGGCTGCAGCATGGCTGGTGGGAGGCTGCTGACTTTCAGTGGGGGAACACTGCAGGTGGCCGTGTAGGACAACCTCGAGGAGCTGGTGGCTGGGAGTGTGAAATCGAGTGACGGTGCTTCCTCTCCTTTTTCACTCTCCTCTCCCTCCTCTTGTTCAACCATTAGTCGGGCAGACTGGATTTCTTGGGTGTGTGAAATGAGGAAGGCACAAGGATAGGGTTGTGGTGAGTGGAGGACAGGAAAGCAAGAGCTGCATGCTTACACCATAAGCAGCTTGTACATCAGAAGCGATTGTGGGATGAGGCGGAAGTGGGATGTGAGAAGGAGGACAATGTATGAGGATACCAGTATCTTGTATCCTTTCAGCCCCGCCCCTGGCCTAGGGCTCAGCCATGCAAAGAATGGCCAGCAAGCAGTGTGTGAGGCTAGTGGTTTAGTTGGTAAGAGATGGCTTCTGAAGATGTATTCACTGACCTTTACCACTCGCCTGAGGTCATGTGACTTCATTGGGCACTGGAGCCAGGTCCTGGGGGGCGACACCGCTGGCAGTGACGGCCTCAGTGATCTGGTCCTATATCCTTCTTTCTGGAGGGACTTCTGACCCGCTGTGGGTAGAGGACGTCTCTGCCTGTGTTGAACCCCTGCACAAAGCTCAAGTGCTTCTGAGACCCTGGTTGCCCTTTTCCTGGCCTATTGAGCCATTTATGTTAGCGCTGAAGCGCTTTTACTATTTTTTATGTGCAGAAGGCAGTTCAGCTTTGAGAACTGCAGACTGCCTAGCTTTGAATTAATTTTTTTTGCAGAAGACAGTTTACCTTTAACGACGAGAGGCTCCCTTGAAAACTAATAGCCTAGCTTTAAGGAAAGGCAGCGTTGCTCCAGTGATACAACCTTGGGCCCCCTGCTGAGCGCACAGCCTTTCAGCAGCGCAATAGTCGCTGGGCTGTGTGCTAAGATCATTTAAATTGACATGATACCTGAGCTTTCTAAACGGGGGTGAGCATATCTTACATTGTAGTACCCGTGCCCGTTTTCAGGCAGTATCAAATTTCCCGGCCTGCGTGTCTCTGAGGATTTTTCAATCTAATTGCTTGAGGAGACACGTTTTGCTTTCCCTGTTCACACAGGTCCAAAATCCTTTGTACAGGGCGCTGCACTGTTTTAGTTGACCAATGAGCATAAGTTGCTGCTCAAAATCCCACAAAAACTCTGTGCACAGTTGTAAGCGTAATGAATGGCAAGCACCGTTCAATCGCCAGTGACCGCAAAATCCGAGCCAATACCTTTGGGAAATGCAATGGACCAGAATGTAAAGGGTTATTTATGGTAGCAGCAGGAATCCCACAGTGAACTTGAGCAATTTTAAGGGGAGATTTAATAGAGGTGTTCAAAATTATGAAGGGTTTTGATAAAGTAGATGGTGAGAAGCTGTTTCCACTGGCAGAATGGTCGATAACTAGAGGACACAGAATTAAGATAATTGGCAAAAGAACCAGAGAGGGGATGAGGAGAAATTCCTTTAAGCAGCGAGATATGATGATCAGGAATGCACTGCCTGAAAGGATGGTGGAAACAGATTCAATAGTAACTTTCAAAAGGGAATTGGATAAATACTTGGGAAAAAAGGGACATTTTGCAGAGCTATGGGGAAAGAGCAAGGTAGTGGGACTAATTGGATAGCTGTTTCAAAAGGCCAGCACAGGCATCATGGGCTGAATAGCCTCCTTCTGTGCTGTAAGATTGTATGATTCTATGAATTTGATGGAATTTGCTAGTCTAATACTGCTTTGTTTTATATAAGATTTTTAGGGGCCGAACTTGGTGGCCTCACCACCCACTGACACCCACTGCCGCCAACTGCCGTTGAATTTTCTGGGCAGTCTCCCCTCCGAGTGAGTTTGGTGGAGACCTCCAGCCGGTGGGGAGGGAAGACCGCTGGGAACCGCCCGCTGATGTCCGCTGGCGCGTAACTCACATAAATGTCTTCCCGCCCGCCGAACTGTTAGTTTGGTCCGAGCAGGAGTTCGCTGCAGCAGGGGGAAGGACTGCCACGTGGAGGCAGGTCTAACCTCAATGGTAAGTATGAAGACCTGCAAAAAAAGGTTAGTAAACTTCTTTTCTTAATTTTTTTTCCAGCGATTCAGGTGGATGGGGTCCCCTGAAGGTTTTCCAGTGTTTTACTTTTTATTTTTTGGAAATTTTTAATTTTATGTGCTCCCCCCTCCCTGGGCCCAACTCAATCCTCGGCGGTACTTTGCCGAGGATTGCATTTGCTGCCGAGATTGGGAGCTCCCACTCGCTGCCACCCAGATTCATGGCGTAAGTCATTTTTTTGCCACCGGGAGGTCTTTCCAGGACTTTTCCACGAAACTCCCGCCCAAAGTACCGTCGGGTAGCTCAGCGGTCCTTTGGGCGGAATTTAGCTTCCACCAAGTTCAGGGCCTAAGATTATATCGAATATGCAAACTATTAACCTTTTGCTTGCTAAGCATGATGATATAGGGCCCGAGTTTGGTGAGACCCAAGTTCCGCCCAAGTACTATCGAAAGGATCGCTAAGATCCTGACGGTACTTTGGGCGGAAGTTTCGTGGAAGAAATGTGGGAAAATGTGGCCTTGCATGACGATTCTGGGCGGCAGTGGGTGGTAGCTCCCATTCTGGGCAGCAAATGCGATCCTCGGCAAAGTACCGCCGAGGATAGAGTCCAGGGAGCGGGGGGAAACGGGGAAAGCAAAAAATTTCAAAACAATAAAAAACAACTACCAGAAATCCTTCAGGGGTCCCATCCACCTAAACCCCTGCAAAAGAAAAGAAGAAAAGAAAAGAAGTGCACTAACCCTTTTTTTGCGGGTCTTTATACTTACCGTTCAGGTAAGACCTGCTTCCAAGTGGCGGTCTCTTCTGCTGCTGGAGCGGAGGACCACCCGGACCAATCTGGGGGCGCAGCGGGCATTGCATGCTGGCGCACACCAGCAGACGCTCCCCCGCGGTCTTCTCTCCCCGCCGGCGTGAGGACCTCACTAAACTCGCTCGGAGGGGAGAGTGCCCAGAAACCATCAAGCAGCCAGCGGTAAGTCGACCAAACTTGGGCTTATAGTCTTTAAGCCACAATGTCCTGTAATAATAAATCAATTGTTCAACAATTGTGCACAGGATGGAGTGTTTGAGCAGATGGATCTTGAATAGGAATAATGGATAAGGTAGCAATATCTGTAGTTAAAGGGTGATATGAATGATAAACCTGGGGAAACTGGCAGGTCTGTCTTTGCAATGAAATATTGCACCATGGGATAGAGACAGACAAGACCTGGAAATTGAGAGTTTCTCAAGGATGAATAATAACCAGACTTATGATTCGCAGATTCACAAGGTTGAACACCAATTGGCTGTAGGAAGAATATGCTACATGAAAAGGTAACAGGTACTTACTGATACAAACCCTAAGGACTTCAGAGTGTTCATTCAGCAGAAGGAAACCATTTGGTCAGATATGGCACCCTTACTTCATGTAATAAATTTTATGTAAACCCTGGGAAGAAAAGGGAAGCTTATGCTGGAACAAGATGCCGAGTGTCATGAACCATGAGAAGAAAAGGTATAAAGGGAGAGGGTCTGCACCTCGGCAGGGAGTGGCAGTGAACCTCCAGAGAGAAAGAGACAGTCAGCTGGCTGGGCTGCCAGAAGTTAACTAGTATATGCTCGAAGCTAAGATTGCCCTGTAACAGCCTACTCTCATACTGTTATTGTCAATGTTGCATGTTTTGCTCGACTTGACACTTCAATTAAATAACGACCAAATTGATCTATATGCATGCGTGTCTAATTTGAGAGGCCTGAGCCCAAATTGTATTTAGAGAGACAGTACTTAATTTGCTAACATAGTGATCATATAATGCACAAATTGCAATTTCCAAAGCCCCACTGGTATTCAATCTTCACTCAATTGGTTATACCAATTAGTGCAAGTAGGTTGTGCTGGAATCCCTACTGTTTTCACCCATTGCCACTTTGTTGCCCTGCTCAGCATTTATAACTCCTTCAAACATCATGGGTTTTAACAGTAACTGTTCTCAGTAATGATGATTTTATTTTAATGTGTTACATTTATAATGCCCCAAACTGGCACACTGGAAAGCTGCTCTGCCCTAACTCCCACTTTGAACAGCGGTGCACATAACATCAAAGAGACTGATCCTTGGTATGAGCAAAGAGTCAAGAGGAACAACTTAGTACACATTAGCCTTGCAAATTGACAGCTCAGAGGGAACATTCTGGAGGTAGATTAGATACTGAACAGGATAGAGAAAGTATGCTGGATACATCAGAGAAGCAGGACAAGACAGTCACTGATGTGAAGAACATTTAGAGGTCTGGAGTCTGATCAACTACAGGAACCGATTACTGGGGCGGGTATTTGAGGGCAGGACACTGGATTAATTTATGATAAAGCTGAATGTTGTAATGGAAAGAAAGTAAGGTTGGTATTCTGGAGGATGAGATCAAATGGAATAGGGTCTTCTTTATCCAAAACTATTTTGTGATCTTAGGAGACATTTCAACATGACAAGGTGCTACAAAAATGCACTGAATTGTGTATCAGCATTAAAGTGAATTCAAATGATGTTTATACATTGCTCTGTAGACAACTGGGTGACTGAGGAAAGAGTTGTAATTAGGGACAAGGTTTGAGTTTCCCTTTTTAAATAAAAAAATGCTTTCAGCTGTGGCTGTGGTCAGAGCACAACACCTGGCCTCAGCACCCTTAGGTGAAAATTGGGCAAAATTCGCACTTCAGAGCACAATCCAACAACTCCTGCTGAAACTGCACGTGAAGTTCCAACCTACATAAACTAGAGGTGATCCAAAACTCGGCTGCGCATGTCCTAACTCGCACCAAGTCCCTTTCATGCATTGTCCCTGTGCTCACTAACCTTCAGTGGCTCCCAGTTAAACAATGCCTCAATTTTAAAATTCTCATCCTTGTTTTCAAATCCCTTCATGGTCTCGCCCCTCCCTATCTCTGTAATCTCCTCCAGCCCCACAACCCCCGAGATTCTGTCCTCTTGAGCATCTCTGATTATAATCGCACAACCATTGGTGGCCATGCCTTCAGCTGCCCTATGCTCTGGAACGCTCTCCGTAAACCTCTCCACCTCGTTACTTTAACATAGTGAAAGGTCCCAAGGCACTTCGCAGGAGTATTATGAGATTAAAAAATTGGCACCGAGTCGCAAAAGGAGAAATTAGGACGGGTGACCAAACGTTTGATCAAAGAGGTAGGTTTTAAGGAGCGTCTTGAAGGACCAAAGAGAGGCGGAGAGGATTAGACAGGGAATTCCAGAGCTTAGGGCCTAGGCAGCTGAAGGCACAGCCACCAATGATTGAGCGATTATAATCAGGGATGCTCAGAGGGCAGAATTAGAGGAGCGCAGACATCTCGAGGAGTTGTGGAGCTGAAGGAGATTACAGAGATAGGGAAGGGTAAGGCCATGGAGGGATCTGAAATCAAGGATGAGAATTTTGAAATCGATGTGTTGCTTAACCGGGAGCCAATGTACATCAGCGAGCACAGGGGTGATGGATAGACATCTTGCATCAAGGACATTTATCTTGGTATTCCTCTCCACACTACTTGTACAGAAAGGTGCTATGCCAAGTACATTATTTATATCTTCTTACTAACATGAAGATCTGTTTAAATATGACAGCAAAACAATCAGTTGAATTGTAGAAACTCACATCACAGATGGAGACCATTCAGCCCGTCGTGCCTGTGCTGGCTCTTAGAAAGAGCTGTGGTGCTTACTCCCACATCCCCGCTTTTTGTCCGTAACCCTGCAAGTTCCTCATCCTCCAGTACCTGTCCAAATTCCTTGTAAAATTATTTATGGAATCAGCTTCCACCACCTTTTTAGGTAGAGCGTCCCAGATCCCAACTACGCAGTGAATAAAATTCTCCTTGTCTCCAATGTTTCCTCTTATTTTTTGTTTTTGTGTGTGGTCCCTTTCAAATTTTCGCATATACGCGTTTCTCCCGTGTAAACGGCGGTGAGCTACCTGCGCGGCCGTGGAGCTCAGCGGGAACATTGCTCGCCCCCCCCCCGCCCCCCCCCCACCCCACCCCAGATTGTTTTCCAATGATTTTGAATCGATCACCTCCAGTTATTGGCCCATTCACCAGAGGGAATTTCTTTTTCCTATTTACTTGAACAAAAAAAAATCTACAAAAGAAAATAAATCTAAGGGATTGAAAAGCTGTTAAACTTGTCCTCTCACTTTCTTGAATAGTTGTGGAGGGCTGACATCTAGGGACAGGATCTGTGGTTGCACCAGCTCCATGTCTGTGTACTTGTTATTTAAAAAGAAACTAGTCCTCAGGAAAGAGACATCAAATACATTTTCTTTCGGAGACTCGTTTATGAGCGAATAAATATGTTTGGGAATCTGCTTAACAAAGTAGCAATTAAACATGCACTCAAAATGATTCCAGATTTTGTAGAAAAAGGTAAATACGGCCACATAATAAACCAATTTGTTTTTGAGTTGTGGGTTAGGTTCTAAGATTCCGTTCTTTTGCACGGGTTTTATGATTTGTGTGGTAATTATTTTGAAATTGAATTTTTTTTTAAAGTTAACTTATGCATGAAGCACATAAGAAAATAGGTCAGGCTAGTGAATTAATAAGTGTTACTCGAGGTAAAATTAAATAAACACAAGTATGTTTATTTAAAATATATACCTGTGGGGGAAAAAATATTAAGAAGCTCCTCAATTTTTATTGTTAGACAGTGAGCACGTGAACAAATGCAAACCAATCAATTGGGTCTCATTTGCATCTTAACATTGACACGTCCCCCCCGCCCCGCCTCCCCATTCCGCCCACCCCCAGCCCCCCCATCCCGCACATTACAAATTTAAATTACAGCTATTATTTGTTTATGGGATTTACCCCAACTAAGTTCCCTTTTAAAAATTCTGCTGCGAACGTCAGAAATTCAGAGTGAAGGCAGCCATATATTTGTGAAACTCAGGAGAAAACTTGTTCACTCAGGAAGTAGAACTTGCATCCCATGCATGGGTCCACAAGGGGAAATCAGGAATGTCATCATCCCGTGCAGTGCTTTGTGAAATAATCAAACTGGACAGAAGTTCCCCTTTAGAGTTTTCATGTAATTTTCCTGTACACAATGTCTAGATCTTTGATTCTATTTAATTTAGCAGGCTGCACAACTTTATAAATAAAAGGTAACAGTTGTATCCAGTGAGACCACCCATGTCACAGTCACCCACAACTTCCCCACACAAAATAAAGTCCTCAAAATGTTTGCTGTAATCTTCAACTTATGGAATGTTGGGCATACCTGTAGCTTAAGCTCTGACAAGCCCACACCCCACTACACTTTCAGTGTAGCGCGATGTCATCGGCCCACGTCCAGGGTTGTTTGAATGATTAGTATTTTGGGAGGGTGTTTTGGCTTTTTTGAAGCCGTTGACCAGTTTCTGCTAGCTTTCTAGGTGGCATGTATGTATATTATAAAACTCCAAGTGGGTAATAGGTTTTTAATTCCAGCACTTCGGTCTGTTTAACTGTGCTCGAATCGACAACTCCTTCCCAGCCATTGGAAATAGATACATGTTGAGACATGGCAGTCTCTGATAGACAAGCCGCTGGCGATAAACAAAGAACATGAATAACCATCTACATCGCATCCTTCAGTAATATTTCAGATTTGGTGTCACTTATAAACGGACAGTTATAGATATGAATAACGAGATTAAATTCTCTGCTCTAAACTACAAGTGTAAACAACATACACTTCTATAGCACTCCGCACATACAGAAACATGTCTGGAACCACTTTATACAGTGTGCAATCGCAGGGAGAAAGGGAGAAAGGGAGAAAGAAAGAAAGAAAGGGAGAAAGAAAGAAAGGGAGAAAGAAAGAAAGGGAGAAAGAAAGAAAGGGAGAAAGAAAGAAAGGGAGAAAGAAAGGAAGGGAGAAAGAAAGAAAGGGAGAAAGAAAGAAAGGGAGAAAGAAAGAAAGGGAGAAAGAAAGAAAGGGAGAAAGAAAGAAAGGGAGAAAGAAAGAAAGAAAGAAAGAAAGAAAGAAAGAAAGAAAGAAAGAAAGAAAGAAAGAAAGAAAGAAAGAAAGAAAGAAAGAAAGAAAGAAAGAAAGAAAGAAAGAAAGAAAGAAAGAAAGAAAGAAAGAAAGAAAATAAATAAATAAATGCTAGAAATACAGAGTTAACGTTTCAGGTTGAGAACCTGAAACAAAAGACTATCAACCCAAAAGGTTAACTTTGTTTCTCTCTCCACAGATGCTGCCTCACCTGCTTAGTATTTCCAGCATTTTCTGTTTTTATTGCAGATTTCCAACATCCGCAGTATTTAGATTTTTAAATAAAGGAAGAATTTGCATTTACATCACACCTTTCACAACCTCAGGATGTCCCAAAGCACTTTTCAGCCATTGAAGTGTAGTTACTGTTGTAATATAGGAAACGTGGCAGCCAATTTTGCACAGAGCAAGGACCCACAAACAGCAATGAGATAACAACCGGATGATCTGTTTTAGTGATGTTGGTTAAGGGATACATATTGGCCAGGACACCGGGGAGAACTCCATCGCTCCTCTTCGAAATAGTACCGTGGGATCTTTTACACCCAACCTGAGAGGGCAGATGGGACCTGGGTTTCATGTCTCAGCCGACAGACGTATGTTAGAATTAGGGCTAAAGACCTAGCTAAATACAACGGTTTTTAAGAAAGCTTTTGGAAGCACGAAGGCTGCACAATGGAGAGAAATTAGGGACAGAGTTCCAGTGAGGAGGGGTGTTCAGTGAAAGGGCAGTCACTGATGGTAGAGATCAGACAAACCTCGGATCACTTACCATCTCAACAAAGGCCGCTGCTCAGTGCGGAGCTTGTGGCCAACATCTTGCCATAGGCAACTAGGCCCATACAGCAGAGCCTGGACTCCAGTCGTCTTGGACCTCCTTACCACTGGACCTAGACCTTGCTCAGCTAAGCCCGTGTGGTAGCCGGTGTGCAACGGCCACCCTGTATTAAAAGAACTCACGCACAGGCATCCTCCACTCCTTTAACATGAAGTTCGGGACCTGAAACGTCAGGACCCTCATGGACAACCCCAACAGCAACAGGCCAGAACGCCGCACCACCATAGTTACCCGGGAACTTAGACGCTTCGATGTCAACAGCACCACCCTAAGCGAGACCCGGCGGGCAGGGGAAGGCCAGCTCAAGGAACAGGGTGGCGGTTACACCTTCTTCTGGAAAGGGAAACCAGAGGAAGAACGTCACCCCCAATGGAGTCGGATTCGCTATCAAAAACGAGCTGGTCAACCGCCTCTTATGTATTTATGCTTGGAGTCACCAGACACCAGGGGGCGCCACTGTCGGAGGTCATCGGGCTGTATGCGCACGTGCATGGTCACTGGTATATAAGCGCGGATACCATGTCACGAGGGATATTTTGGGTGCGAATAAAGTTGGATCAGGTTTACACCTGAGGCAGATTACAGTAACAAGTCTTTTGAGTCATTACATTCATTACATTTGGCGACGAGGATGACAGCCTCAACGTCTCCCTCTGCGGAATTAACAAACGTCTCATGATTCTCTGACTCACCCTATCCCGGAACCAATGCACCACAATCATCAGTGCATATGCCCTAACACTCGATACGACAGATGAGACCAAAGAGGGTTTTTACTCCAGTCTCAAAAAATCCCTGTCTCGCGTCCCTGGGAACGACAAACTGATCCTCCTCGGTGACTTCAACGCCAAGGTCGGCAAGGACACAGTCCTCTGGGGAGGCGTGATCGCAGAGAGGGGGTAGGGAACACCAACTCCAGGGGTACCCTACTCCTGACAAAAGGTCTCGAACATGACCTTGTCATCACCAACACCTTGTTCCGCCAAAGGCATTGTGGCAACACCCTCGCTTCAAACACTGGCACCTGCTCGACTATGTCATCGTCCGAGCCAGGGATCGCAAGAATGAGCGCATCACCCATGACAGGAGATGATGACTGCTGGAGGGATCACCACCTAATCCGTTCCATCATTGACATCAACTTAGCCCCAAAGTGGCAACGGCAGCAGGTGCAGAGCCACAAAAGAGTCAATGCCGGGGCACTCAAAGACCCAGCTAAGAGGGCCCTATACAGTCAGTGGCTCACTGCTAATCTGGCGTGCCTTGATGATCCTGAAATGCAGAATGCCCACAGTGCTTGGTCTGCCCTCCAGGCCTCCATAACCAGTGCCTGCGAAGAGACACTCGGTCACTCAACCAGGAAACACCAGGACTGGTTTGATGAGAATGACCAGTAGATCCAAGAGCTTAATAGATTGCCAGCACAGGGCATTTCTGAACCTTAAACAACCACCCAAATCGGGAGCAGCAAGGCAGCATTACAGACTGCTTAAGGCCAAGGTCCAACAGAAAACTCAGGACCTAAAGAACAAATGGTGATGGAGAAAGCACAGGAGATACAGCAGCTGGCCGGCAGCCATGATGTACGAGGATTTTTCTCTGCAGTCAAGGCCACCTACGGCCCAAACAGCCAAGGCCCCACCCCACTGCTGGCCAAGAACGGGGAAACACTCATCAAGGACACCGAGGCAGTCAGGGCCCGCTGGAAGGAGCATTTCGAAGATCTCCTCAACCGAGACTCTACCTTTGTCTCGAGTGTCCTTAATTCCATCCCGCCACCATCTCAGCAAAACCCCAGCCCTGCATGACGTAGAAAAAGCCATAAGACAGCTCAAGAACAACAAGGTTATGGGAGCGGATGGAATCCTCCCTGAGGCACTGAAGTATGGTGGAGAGGCACTGTTGGCGTGAATGCATGACCTCATCTCTCTCATCTGGAGGGAGGAAAGCAGGCTGGAAGATCTCAGAGATGCAGTGATCGTGACCATCTTTAAAAAAGGGGATAGTCCAACTGCGGCAACTACAGAGGAATCTCTCTGCTATCAGCCACTGGAAAAGTCGTCGCTAGAGTCCTCCTCAACTGTCTTCTCCACGTGGCTGAGGAGCTCCTCCGGGAGTCACAGTGTGGATTTCGTCCCCTACGGGTACAACAGACATGATTTTTACAGGACGACAACTGCAAGAAAAATGCAGGGAACAGCACCAACTCTTGAACATCGTCTTCTTTGACCTTACAAAGACCTTTGACACGGTCAACCGTGAGGGTCTATGGAGTGTCCTCCTCCGTTTCGGCTGCCCCCAAAATTTCTGCACCATCCTCCACCTGCTCCACGATGACATGAAAACCATGATCCTTACCAACAGATCTATTACAGACGCAATCCACGTCCGGACCGGGGTCAAATAGGGCTGCGTCATCGCGCCAACCCTCTTCTCAATCTTCCTCGCTGCCATGCTCCACCTCACACTTAGCAAGCTCCCCGCTGGTGTGGAGTTAAACGACAGAACCAGTGGGAACCTGTTCAACCTTCGTCGTCTCCAAGCCAGATCCAAGACCACCCCAACCTCTGTCGTCGAGCTACAGTACGCGGACGGATGACGCCTGCGTCTGCGCACATCCAAGTCATAGTCAACATATTCACTGAGGCGTATGAAAGCATGGGCCTTACACTAAACATCTGTAAGACAAAAGGTCCTCTACCAACCTGTCCCCGCCGCGCAGCACTGTCCTCCAGTCATCAAGATCCACAGTGCGGCCCTGGACAACGTGGACCATTTCCCATAACTCGGGAGCCTCTTATCAACAAGGGCAGGCATTGACGACGAGATTCAACACCACCTCCACTGCTTAGTACGCCAGTGCAACCTTCGGCACCTAAGGAAAAAAGTGTTCAAAGATCAGGCCCTCAAATCTGCCACCAAGCTCATGGTCTACAGGGCTGTAGTAATACCCGCCCTCCTGTATGGCTCAGAGACATGGACCATGTACAGTAGACACTTCAAGTCGCTGGAGAAATACCACCAACGATGTCTCTGCATAATCCTGCAAATCCCCTGGAAGGGCAGACGCACCAACATTAGCATCCTCGACTAGGCCAACATCCCCAGCATTGAAGCACTGACCACACTCGATCAGCTCCGCTGGGCAGGCCATCTTGATCGCATGCCTGACACGAGACGCCCAAAGCAAGCGCTCTACTCTGAACTCCTTCATGGCAAATGAGCCAAAGGTGGGCAGAGGAAATGTTTCAAGAACACCCTCAAGGCCTCCCTGATAAAGTGCAACATTCCCACCAACACCTGGGAGTCCCTGGCCAAAGACCGCCCTAAGTGGAGGAAGGGACGGTAACCGCAATTTCGCGGCCGGGATGGGACTTCCGCGCCGGGCGTACGAAGTCTCGCCTCCGAGCCGGTTACCGCCGCCAATCGGGGCGCTAGGGAATTTCTTCCCCCGGTGTCTACCAATTGCGGTCTTTCTCAAAGCAGTCCTGATTAAGTGGTGTCATTGATTAAAAGGTCTGTTGATTGTTTCCATCACTTGGGTGTGCTTGATGACTCGCTTTCCCATGGTCATATAGCAAATAATCATCAACTGCGTTTTTACCTACTTCATGCAGAACCAAAAGAATGGAAGCCATTCCCCCAGCATGCAGTTGCAGAAGTCATTTTGAGTATTTTTCTTAAAAGGTACCTGCCAATATTTGCCATTTTGGTGAAATTCCAGTGCATCCTGGTCGTGGCCTGCTTTAAGATGCTTCAAATCATGGTCATTTTTTGGTGATCAGGCTCTTTTGCACAGTTGAAGCGAGCTTTCCAGCTTTGCACAGGCAACGACAGCCCTTTAATTTTTAAATTTCCCCTCCACCACCCTTAGCAACACTTTATGAAAGGTGTACACGGGAGCAGGTTGGGGCCATAAAAGGAGCGGTGAGTGGCGGCCATGGGCAGCGTGGTGGCCCTGACCTGCGAGAGACCATCAGCAGCAGGTCAGAGCCATAAAAGGAGCGGCGAGTGGTGGCCATGGGTGAGCTGGTGCAGGAGGATGATGGCAACGAAGATGGACGTCATCAAGGTCCAGGTCGCTGATTGGAGCGTGGACAGATACAGCAGGAGCGGCGAGTTCAGGGTGAAGGAGCGGCGAGAGATTGTAGAAGGACGTGATCGGGGCCCAGAAGATGCGTGAGTTCAGGGCCAGAAGAGGCGAGGGCCCAGGGGCAGCACAGGCCAGCCCACACTGCAACGTGTGCATGCACTAGGTCTGTGCAGCAGAGCGGGTCTCCAGTCGTCTTGGGGAATCCGTGCCACTAGATCAAGACCTCGCTCTGTCAAGCCCGTGTGGTGGCTGGTGTGCAACGGCCACCCCACGTTTAAAAATTCCACGCACAGGCATCTTCCACCCTTCAGGATGTAGTTCAGGACCTGGAATATTAGGTCCTTCATTGAAACATCTGTGAACTCATCCTTTTTTGGCGTGGGAGCAAGTCATCCTCGTTTCAAAGAACTGCCTATGATGATGACACGGGAAAATGATGGAAATTATTTGAAGTGACATATTTTCATGGTATTTGAATATACCCGCCCATATTTGGGTCGATGTATTCTATGCCATCCATCAGTCCTGATGAGAAATGTCAGGAGTGGCAGTGGTGACCGGGGAGCAGGCACCCAAAGAATTTTTCTCCAAATTCTAAATGACCTACACAAGGGAGCCAAGACAAATCAAAATAAGAGCCTACATTTTCTGCTTAAACTAAAATGCAGTGGAGATAGAAGCTATAAAATACAGACAAAACTTCTCAATTTTCATCACAGTGAGGATGGAGATTGTGCAGAATGGGCGAAGGAGACAGTGAGTGGTGAATAGGAACCTGGGGCTTTTCCTACTCTCCAAGTTGATATTGGTGTAAGCAGGGTTGGCTGTGGAAAGAGAGTGTAGGTGTGACATGAGGTCATCAACAAAAGAAGGCATTTATGCCGGAGCCCAAACTACTGAAAATCTTACAGTTAAAAAGAATAGGATTGCCTTTGCCCTGCAACTTTGGTCCCATTCCTCTCAGTGACCAGTCTCCCAGAGAGGAGCCACTCCCTTGTAGAAGTGTGGCAGAGCAGAACTCTCACCCACCCCCACTGAAACCTGGGGGCCCTATCTCACATTGCACAGATGGGGTCATTCACCAAGTGGTAAGTTCATTTCAGAGGCACCCACCTTGACAGCAGCCTTTGAATAGACAGAGTCAAACTAAATATCTTCCATCGATGGTGAGAAAAGGAAAGGAGCCTGTACAAAATAATATTGCTTATATCATAATTTAGCACAACAGTTGCAAACGGTGTTATGTTCTATTCCATGGACTAGCTAAGCTTAACAACTACTGCTATTCACTCGTTCTTTTACTGTTTTTCTTACAGCAGTTAAAGCTCAAGTCAGAGGCTAGTCTAGTGTTAATTTGTCATCTTCTGTAGACAAGGAGGGTGAGGTGAGAGTGGATGATAAAACCAAAAGCTGAAATAAAGTGAAGGGGGTTCACTGTTTATTCCCTAGGCGTGCTACAAGTCTTACCTGTTTGCTCAAGTGAAAACATTCTCTGGGACGGAGGGAGCTTGGGCTGACCTTAGAGAATATTCTGAAACATGGAAGATTGAAAAAATCTCCACAATGAAAAGAGTAAAGTCCTTCTGAAAAAGATAACTCTTACAATTTGCCTTTAATCTCTTGAATCTACACAGAGTCGGGTGGAAGACTCATTCAAATGAAACATCTCTCAGGGCTCATAAAATACCAAACCATGAAAGTAAAGCTCTCCTGATTCATCATCTGAACAGTTTGTGATATTGCCTTCTGATGCAACAAGAGATATCAGCTCTGATTTATTTCATACAACCACATAAGATAATGAATTCATTACTCCCACTATGAATAATCAGCTTATTCCACTTGACTTCTAACATTTCACGTGCAACAGTGCTAGAATGCTTTCAGACTTCATTCAAACTCAGCCAAATTAAAAAGATATTCAGCAGTTAACACGCCGTATTCTGGAGCGATCAGTCTTACAAAATAGAACCGGGGATATCATTGCTTTCTCAAGTACAAGCAGGCTGGGGGTATAATTCACAGCAACAGCATTGTCTGCAGAACCTTCGACAGAATTTTGATTCATACATCGTACATTTTAAAAACTAAACCAAAGTATACAAACTTGTAAAAGCCTATTGATCCTCTGTATATATTTAAAGATGCTGTTCACTAAAGATCTCTCTTTAGGATTCTTTAAATACTTAATGCACACAGTCACGGACAGCAAGTTCTTTGGGACCTACCTCTCATTTACGTATCTTTTTCTCTGGTGGATGAATGTGTGTTAAAGGAAACAGCTCTCTTTTATTGCTGTCCCTGGATTATTTTAAAACTAGTCCAATGTTTGAAAAAGTCTTCAGCAGATAACCTTTTTGAGACCCTGATGTTGGATTCCATGGAATTTACATTCATTTATGAAACATTTGCCCCTGTTAACTTTGTGAAGTCATAAAATTTATGCTGCAGGAATATTTGGAGCCAACTGTGAGGAATAAAATAGGGACCATTGACTTCTTGACTGTTCCAAATTCTAGAATCTCTTGGCAAATATAAATCTAGAGTGAATGAGCAAGTTCATTCTCCCCCTAGACATCCCCCACTACCATCAATTCCATCCTCCCAAATTGTTCCAAACCAGCACTCCTCTATCATAAGAAGCATAGTGGGCAAAATTGGCTATCGCCCCATTTGGGGGCGGTAACCTCTCCGGGGCCAGATATTCTGTGCAGCAGTCCTGCCCGGAAGCAAAATTCAGGTTACCGCCCCTCACAGGAAGTGGCACGCAATGTCGTACACTCCACTTCCTTTCGGGGTGGGATTGGGGGCACTACCCAGGTGGCCTCTCTGCTTAGTGCTAATGCATTTCAACGTCCCTCCCCTTCCATTAAAGGGGAGGGACACTGCAAGCATCTACTGAGCCATCAGGGATGCAAGGTGCCGTGACCGCAGCCTGGTACTGAAACGGAACGCTGCACAATCGCGGCCCGAACCCCATGACATTGATGCCTGACCGGTAAGTGGCTGAAAAAAAAGATGGCGGCATGCACCGCGATGCACCTCCCCTTTAACTTTTGCCTCGCGATGGGTGTATGGACCAGTTCGCGACCCGTGAGGCCAGCGCAGGCATCACCCACGGCAGCCTCACAGGGCGCTGGCCAATTTCTGATGCTGGATGAAAAGGGATCGCCGCATGTGGTGATGATATCATCGTCAGCAAGATGGTCCCGGGCGCTACTAACAGGGTGCGGCGCTGCGCTACTGCATTCGTGCCTCGGCTAATCCTCACGTAATTTCACGGGACCCGATAGCACCACCCCCTCCCCCGGGCAAAAACAGTTTTGTGCCCAGTTAGCGCCCCCCCAGAGGTGTTAACGGGAGGCGCACAAGGGAATTTCAGCAACATTGAACCTTTCGCAAATGCACAGCAGCAAGATGGATCATGCATATTTAAACTTATTCAATGACCTTACCTCAACAACCCACCCTTCCATAAAAAAAGACCAGTGAGATCGATAGCTGGCATTGCCACGTGTTGCCTTTGATTGTTCCCAATCTACTGGGTAACAACCTACAAAGCATTACATTGAGCCATTCATTAAATGGCATAGGACCATGTGCCTCTTGCATTCTACCAATGCACACATCTTACTAAATGCCTATTTAGCAGTCTCTAATATCACATTCATCCAATATCAAGGACATTTATTTTCACGATAACAAAGAACAAATTTAAAAAGTCAAAGAATAAGGAGAAGCCAATAGAGCAGGGTAGCACTGGTGGAAATGAAAACCAGAGTGTGCCAGGAAGGGACAGAATGTATAAACATGAAGGTGAATCAGAAAGTGGGGTCAAAGCAGGAAAAAAAATGGGAATTTTTTTTTTAAAGCTCTTTATCTGAATGCACGTAGCATTCGTAACAAAATAGATGAGTTGACGGCACAAATAGATACAAATGGGTATGATCTGATAGCCATTAGAGACGTGGTTGCAAGGTGACCTGGACTGGGAACTAAATATTCAGGGGTATTTGACAATTCCAAAGGACAGACAGAAAGGAAAAAGAGGTGGGCTAGCACTGTTAATAAAGGAAGAGATCAGTGCGTTAGTGAGAAACGATATTGGCTCAAAAGATCAAGATGTTGAATCAGTTTGGGTGGAGATAAGGAATAATAAGGGGAAATAGTCGCTGGTGAGCATAGTCTATAGGCCCCCTAGCAGTAGCTACACTGTTGGATGGAGTATAAATCAAGAACTAATGGGGGCTTGTAAAAAAAGAACGACAATAATCATGGGCGATTTTAACCTTCATATTGATTAAACAAAGAAAATTGGCCAGGGTAGCCTTGAGGAAGAGTTCATAGAGTGTATCCAGGATAGTTTCTTTGAACAATACGTTGCGGAACCAACCAGGGAGCAGGATATCTTAGATCTGGTACTGTTTAATGAGACAGGATTAATAAATGATCTTGTAGTAAAGGATCCTCTCGAAATGAGGGACCATAACACGGTTGAATTTCAAGTTCAGTTGGAGGATGAGAAAGTTGAATCTCAAACCAGTGTCCCAAGCATAAATAAAGGAGACTACAAAAGGTATGAAGGCAGAATTGGCTAAAGTGGACTGGGAAAATAGATTAAAGTATGGGACGGTTGATGAGCAGTGGCAGACATTTAAGGAGATATTTCATAACTCGTAACATCCCAATGAGAAGGAAAGACTGTAAGAGAAGGGATAACCATCCGTGGCTAACTAAGGAAATGAAGGATAGTATCAAAATTGAAAAGAAGGGCATACAATGTGGCCAATACTAGTGGGAGGCCACAGGATTGGGAAACTTTTAAAAGCCTGCAAAGAACAACTAAAAAAAATTATAAAGAGAGAGAGGATAGATTATGAAAGTAAACTAGCACGGAATATAAAAATAGATAGTAAGTGTTGTGTATCTGTAAAGGATGCACTCCCATGTTCCGCCACTAGGGAGCGCATCCCCTGAAGTCCCAAGGGATCCCAGCATCCCTTGGGAGCACTGTATATAAGCCGGCCCCTAAGGCCTGTTCCTCACTCTGGAATGTCTTAATAAAGACTGAGGTCACTGTTACTTTAACCTCCCTGTGTGCAGTCTCATCTGTGTTAGGAACATAATAGTAAGAGTTTCTACAGGTACATACAAAGGAAAAGAGTGGCTAAAGTAAATAAGATAAAGAGGGGGCTCGACAAGATGGATGCAGAGAGGCTAGTTCCACTCATAAGGGAAACTTAAACTAGGGGACACAGTCTCAGAATAAGGGGCCACCCATTTAAAATTGAGATGAGGAGGAATTTCTTCTCTCAGAGGGTTGTAAATCTATGGAACTCTCTGCCCAGAGAGCTGTGGAGGCTGGGTCCTTGAATATATAAGGCGGAGATAGACAGATTTTTGAGCGATAAGGGAGTAAAGTGTTATGAGGAGCAGGCAGGGAAGTGGAGCTGAATCCATGATCAAATCAGCCATGATCTTATTAAATGGCGGAGCAGGCTCAAGGGGCCAGGTGGCCTACTCCTATTTCTTATGTTCTTATGAACCCCAAAATATATTTTTCAACACAATGCAATTAATTATTTCTATGGCTCAACATCTTCAGTAGGTCAAAAGTTTGATTACCATCTCAAAAGCAGCGCTCTGCACTTCAAGAGACACAAGCCGTTTCAAGAGATCATTGCCACATGAAACGTTCAGTCGCAAGCTTCAATGTCACTTCTAGTTACCCCATGGCTGCGTTTTCTACCTTCAATTTTCCATACAAACTCACCATCACATCTGCCTTTTTTGGAAGTTTCAAACAGCAAAGTTGTCAGATCTGATCACTTTAAGGTAAATGTATTGTGTTCCTAACACAAATGAGGCTGCACACAGGGAGGTTAAAGTAACAGTGACCTCAGTCTTTAATAAGACACTACAGAGTGAGGAACAGGCCTTAGGGGCTGGCCTTGGGACTTCAAGGGATGAGCTCCCTGGTGGCAGAACATGGGAGTGCATGCTTTACAGATACACAACAAAATGACTTTTATGTTAAAGAACAAAGAGCTTAATATTTAGTCTTTTGTTTGAATGATGTAGGATTTGGCCAGTGCCAACATCAGTGTGTGTATGGGCCAGAAGGATTTTTGGACTTTTAAAATGGATCTGTACCCTTTTAAAATGGAGACGCACATGGGCTGCATTTCAAAATGGATTTTGAACATTTGGACTTTAAAAAAGGACTGATAGCAGGAGATGTGTGTCTTTTGGGTTGCCATGGGACCAGTCTCAATGCTGACATCATGAAAGGCAAAGGCCTTTTCATTTTGAACTTTGTGTGATTTGTGGAAAAATACCTTTTGTCCATGGGACCGGGATGTCTGGATGGACAATGAGGTTTGCAGGCCAAATATAACACCTCTGGACTCTTTCAATGGAGGAACAGTCCAGAACTCAACAAACAGTTAGCACTTTGAGAACTGCTCATCTGCAGAAATGGCCTACTATTGTTTTCATCAAGTTGAGCAATCCAGGTCAGAGGTGTCACCAGGAAGACCAACTAGCATCTCTGCGACCATGGTAACCAGGAATTGCCCAGCCAATTTTGTGTATTATATGGGATATAAAGATGCTGAACTTTGGAGGGATTCAGTGGCTTACTTTTCCTCTACCATCTGGAACAGAGTTCCCCGCGTGGCTACGCGTCCGTCAATTCTCCAGGAATGCCTGAAGTGAGTGCCTCGCCGAACCGCCTGAACTTAACGCTCTAGGCCTCATCGCATGCCTCTGTTAGGCATGGTTTTGTACTTAGAGTCGAATGGACCTGGGACCGCATGAATCACCGACAAGGGCTGGTAATTATATCCAGCATACACCTCTGGAAATCCCCAAGACTGCCAGCGTGTTTAGCTGCTGAGGAACTACAAGTGTCCAAGACGCAGGCTAACATGTGTGTGTGTGAGGAGGCTTCCAAGTGTGGGTTCTGACCAAACCGGGAGGGAGGTTTAGTTAGAAGGGTATCTATTATGTAGACTTAGATTCTGGGTAGGGGGTTGGTTCAGCATAACCGACAGGGTGGGTATTTAGTTTAAGGTTTTAAGCTAGTGTCCACAGTCACCTACTCTTTAAGCTGTAATTGAGAGGGGTAGGGTTGTTGTTTTGTGAGTGTAATAAAAGGAATCGATCTTTGACCAACTTGAACCGTTTCGTTTTGTCTGAGTCAATTATAATCTATCCATAGTAACTCCTTGTGTCCGAACTTAGGGGTTGTGGGGCTTGTGGTTCGGGGTATAATTCGGAAAACCAACCGGGTGGCATCTGCTCACGGCTGGGTTACACAGTAATCCCGCTGGAGATGCTGCTCATCGGGCATAGGAGAAGACCTATCTGACCTTGGTCTCTCTCTCTCTGTGGGATTACCCTCTAATCGACGGGTTAGGCAGGAACTATTGGCAAAAGCTCCTGCCGTCCAAAGGGAAACAACCCGAACCGGGGAGTTTTAAAGCAAAGGTCGACTCAAGGGAAAATCATAGAGACACGTGGCACACAAAACACCCTACACTCTTCCTTACTGGGTCTAAAGATCTAACTTCCAAGATGCTCTCAATTTGTTGGGCGCAAATGTCTGGATGCAAATACTTAATGTGACTTTTTTCATTTCTGCTGGCCATTCCGATATAATCTGAATACTCCCCAACTTAAGTAGAACTAAATATCAGACGCAGCATGTAACGAGAGGCCAATATTATAACGCGTGTGACAAATTTCTACTCCCATATGTTCACTTTACCCCGCAATCCAATTTTCCTTTCACATTTATATAAGTTGGCCACCCAAGTATTTTATCAGCATTCGATACAAAGAAATGAAAGTGGAGGGAAAGAGTTCTGAAATATAAAGGGGGGGGGGGTGGCGGGGAAGAGACAAACACAAAAGGGTATGGTAGCCTAACGATTGGATGAGCAACCAGAGGTCGCGAGTTCAAATTCCACCAGGGCAAGTTGTGAAATGGTAGACTAATGTCAGAAAATTACCATAAAAGCCACTGGTTTATTAATGTTCTTCAGGGACGGGAATCTGCCATCTCTACCTGGTCTGACTCCAGTTCCACATGATGTGGTTGACTCTGAATGCCCTCAGGACAACAACTACTTCCTTGTCAGTGTCACTCAAATCTCAAGAACAATTTAAAAAATAATAATGCAGACTTGCACCATAGAATAAATCTTCTAGAATTTTTTGAGGATGTAACTAGTCGAGTGGACAAGGGAGAACCAGTGGATGTGGTGTATTTGGACTTTCAAAAGGCTTTTGACAAGGTCCCACACAAGAAATTGATGTGCAAAATTAAAGCACATGGTATTGGGAGTAATGTACTGACGTGGATAGAGAACTCGTTGGCAGACAGGAAGCAGAGAGTCGGGATAAACGGGTCCTTTTCAGAATGGCAGGCAGTGACAAGTGGGGTGCCGCAGGGCTCAGTGCTGGGACCCCAGCTATTTATAATATACATCAATGATTTAGATGAAGGAATTGAGTGTAATATCTCCAAGTTTGCAGATGACATTAAACTGGGTGGCGGTGTGAGCTGTGAGGAGGATGCTTAGAGAATGCAGGGTGACTTGGACAGGTTAGGTGAGTGGGCAAATGCATGGCAGATGCAGTATAATGTAGATAAATGTGAGGTTATCCACTTTGATGGTAAAAACAGGAAGTCAGAATATATTTTCTGAATGGTGACAGATTTTAGGAAAAGTGGAGGTGCAATGACAGTCATTGAAGTTTGGCATGCAGGTACAGCAGGCGGTGAAGAAGGCAAATGGCACGTTGGCCTTCATAGCTAGAGGATTTGAGTATAGGAGCAGGGACGTCTTACTGCAGTTGTACAGAGCCTTGATGAGGCCACACCTGGAATATTGTGTTCAGTTTTGGTCCCCTAATCTCTGGAAGGACGTTCTTGCTATTGAGGGAGTGCAGCAAAGGTTCACCAGATTGATTTCCAGGATGGCAGGACTGACATATGAGGTGAAACTGGATCAACTGGGCTTGCATCCATTGGAGTTTAGAAGAATGAGAGGGGATCTCATAGAAACATATAAAATTCTGATGGGATTGGACAGGTTAGAGGCAGGAAGATTGTTCCTGCTGCTGGGGAGTTCCAGAACCAGAGGTCACAGTCTAAGAATAAGGGGTAAGCCATTTAGGACCAAGATGAGGAGAAACTTCTTCACTCAGAGAGTGGTGAACCTGTGGAATTCTCTACCGCAGAAAGTTGTTGAGGCCAGTTCATTAGATATATTCAAAAGGGAGTAAGGGATCAAGGGAGACAAACCAGGGAAGGGGTATTGAGGTTGAATGATCAACCATGATCTTATTGATCATGGCTCAAAGGTCTGAATGGCCTGCTCCTGCACCTAATTTCTATGTTTCTCTGTTTCTAAAATCCGTGAAACTAAATGTTCATATTAGCATGCTTTGGACAGAGGCATTATCAGAGGTCAGCTCATTAGATTCTTGTAAAGTTTGGTTTTATTTACGAAATCATGGGTCAGATTTTGCTGTCGATATAATGGTGAGAGCAATGGCGTGCGCCGTTTTTGTGCGCAAATGGCACAGCAACTTCAGGTGAGCAGCAGATGCACAGTTGAACACGAATATCGAAAAGTTGCTGTTCGAGTTGTGCTGCTTCTCCATTAGCTTCACAAAAACGACATCCCGTTAACTGCCTCACCATTAAAAAGCATTGAAGGTTGTGAAGTTGCAATAGATACAAACTAAACTCGCCACAGAAAGTTCAGTCATATCCATTTCACAGCTAAGTACTGTTTTAACGATGTGATAAGTGTTAATTACTGCCAATCAAACTCCCAGGCACTGAATATCAACTATTGCAAGTGTGGAGTCTCATTCCTTCAGGTGTTCATCGTTGTTGGAGATTTAAACAAAGTAACATTTTAAATTTACTTTTTTTTAAAACTTTTCCTTGTTATCTCTTTTTTCTCTCTCTTAATCCAATCGTTCTTTTCCTTTCACTATCTGATTTGACATTGAATTCACACACTCGAATTCACAATCCTTCTCCCTCCTTGAGCTGTTTATTTCACAATCCTTCAACCTGATTGGTTAAGGAGATACACAGTTGCTTGTCCTGTTCACTCAGGTCCCAAATGCCTGTTTTTTCTCACTGTGACGTTACCAACTCGCACTTTCAGCAACTTGCCACGAAAGATTTGCAAAACCTAAACGTGCAAGTATAATTAACAGCAGATGCCATTAGATTCATTCCTGAAGAAAATTTGGGCCCACAAGAGAGGAAGTAGAAGCCAAAAAAGGTCCTCAATGGCTAAAAAACCTTAAGATTAATATTTAAGAGTTTTATCTTTCTGCATTTACATACACAACATGGCAAACTGAAGATTCAAAAGGTAGAAACCTATGATTATCCACTGTGTTGGGACAGGAAGCATTGACTCCATACAATTGCACTTAAACAATGCCGATACATAATCCTGTTTCAGAAGTTACTTCAGTGCTTGGAAATGAAATTAGAGTCACTTTACCATCCTTGGGTGAAATGCAGTCACTCGCAAGGCCAGGCAAACAAACTTTCCGTGTACCAATATTGGAAATCAACACTCCCCAGTGGCCCGCTGAAATATCAGTACAACCGACCCTCATTTTAGAATTCTGAAAGTGAGAATTGTAATTCCTTTTAGCAAAACATTTTCAGGAAAACTCATCAGATAAAAAAAAAGGGACGGATCAGATGTCCAGGGAGTTGAATGAGCTCAAAAATCAGGTTACAGTTCCTGGCAGTGCTTTGGAACGCATACTCGAGAAGATTGTCATCGTAAGGTTATTCAATGTACCGAAAATGATATTAATGCTGATGCATAAGAAAATAATACTGACAAGCTCCAGTGTAGAACTAGGTAACACGCATAAAATGTATTCATTATTTTCACACTGCTGGCAATGCATTGCTCGGTAATACGCTCACGGAGCATTATAAGTTGCTGGGAACTGCAGTCGATTCAGTTGTATTGTATATAATCCTAATTGGCTAAAAGTAGATAAGTACCGTCACTCACGGAAAAATCTTTAATTACACAGATGATCGGTAACTGAGTTATGGCTGCTTTCTTTTGTGAGTTTGAAAACCTCATAACTTTGGACTATCACAGGGATTCAGGAGTTCAAAAGACTTTCAAATCAGCGAGATAAAGCATGAAGCTCACTTTCAACAAGACTGACATCAAAACTGCTGCTGCTGAGTCTGAAGCAATGCAGTTGGACCTCAGCATTATAAATTCAAGGAGGCCTTTACATTAGTTCCTAAAAAGTACTCAGATTATCGTGGTTTAATTGCCTCTTAAAACTTTCCTAGAATTTCAAACATGATCAGAAATATCTTTCTAATAATGCTCTCACCTCATTTAATGCAGGATGCCCTCCCAATGTAGTTTTGAATGGATCATTTCCCCCATGCTTTTCACCCTGAAGGATCGCACCAAGCTTGCTCCAATTGGTCTATCTTTCACTTGACCTGCATCACTGATTAACATCAAGTACTGTGCCAGTGTGATGTGCTCGTTGTGGAACTGGTTACACCTCGAAGAATATGCACCAGAAATCCATCAGTTGGTTTAGCAAAGGGTGCAATTGTGAGATGCTGTCAATGAGGTCTTATAAGAATAACTGACAGGATTTATTTTCCAAATAATTATAATTAATAATTGACTGTGTGGTTGGATAGTTGCTTTGGGAGGGTTTATTTTAAATTTAAAGAAGTACAAATAACAACCCATCATTTTTAGTGTGGGCATTTACATCCTAACATGCTAGTTTTATTCTGCAACAGGTGCCAAGTCAGGTGAAGTGAGAGAGTTGGTAATGAATCTATTGCATATGTCATTGTGGCCAGGGATGCACAGCTGTAGTTTACTTCATCTGTTCATGTTTTTTCTTTCCTCAATTATTACCCCCTTTATATTTTAATGCTTTCCTAAGTACATAGTCAGTCAGCTTTCAGTAACTTACCCAAGTGGCCATTCTTCACGTGTGGTCTTAGATAGTGAGTGCTGCAGACTGTTGATCTTTGTGAGGAGGGAAGGGGGCTTTCCGTCCCAGCTGGGCCCAGTCCTATCCTCATCATAACAGACACACACCCACACATAGCAACAGAGACTACACAAGTGCTGAGGAGCAGGAACTCTGAGCTGGTTCTTCCTTCCATCGCAGTCAGTTGTAGTGCCTCAGTTCACATTTAAATTGCAAACATTTATGGCAAAAAAATAATTTCAAGTGGAAGATTTTTAATCGAGAAGGCTGTTAATGGTGGAATCAAAACATTCACAACCCCACCGCCGAACATAGGAATGGACATCGCCATAAGTTTTTTTATAGAAACTTAAAATAAACAAAACAAATAATTCTGCTTGAGATGCAATTGTTTTATGGCACTTGAGGTTTTAAAGAGGACAAGAAAAACCATTGCAGTAAGTCCATGATTGAAGAGCTTATTGGGCCAGATTTTGCTGTCAAAATAATGGTGAGGCTGATGGCGCCCACTGTTATTGATGCGCGAATCGGATAGCAACTTCAGGTGCGAGGTTAAACACAAAAATACAAATGTTGCATCGCTCTGCCGTTAGCTTCACGAAAACGGCATCTCGCTTTTTGGCTCACCGTTGAAATGCATCGAATAGCGCAAAGTTGCTGCATTTGTACGATAGATGGGAACTAAATTCGGCACAGAACATGAAGCTTTGTCCATTTTAAGTCTAAGTACACTTTGTTTATTTATGTGCTCAGTGTTAAATTCTGCCGATGAACATTTCTGCCACTGAAAATTAACTATTACAAGAGTGCAGTCTCATTCCTTCAGATTTTCATTTGTTGGAGATTCTTTAAAATGTCACATTTTAAATTTTTTTTAATTCTGTTTCCTTTCTTTTGTGTTTCCTTTTTCTCCCTAATTCAATCTTTCTTTCCCTCTCTTTTGTTCTCATTCTGCACCTGAATTCACCCACTCTAACTTACATTTCCATCTCAGTCCTTGCGCTATTAATATCACAATCCTTCAATCAGATTGGTTAAGGAGATTGACAGTTGCTTGCCCTGTCCACACAGGTCCAAGATACCCGTTTTCCCTCGCCGCGCCGTTATCAGCTCGCACTTTCAGCAACTTA
This sequence comes from Pristiophorus japonicus, assembly GCF_044704955.1. Taxonomy (NCBI): domain Eukaryota; kingdom Metazoa; phylum Chordata; class Chondrichthyes; family Pristiophoridae; genus Pristiophorus; species Pristiophorus japonicus. The sequence continues at coordinate 165,354,111 of NC_091982.1, read as the reverse complement.
CAACGCAAAAATTTTAAAAATCTAAACATGCAAGGGCAAGTCTAACTAACAGCAGGCATCGTTAGATGCCCTGCTACAGCAAACTATGGCTCACTATGAACTCTTCATGATACTTTCAAGCTCCGATTCTGTGTAGAAGCATAGGACAAAAGCAAGTGATCAGACTCAAATGTAGAGGTCAATTTGCAGAATGAGATGCATTTTTACCAACAATTGGTCTTGCAGTCCTGTAAATATTATTGCTGGATTTATGAGAATTAAAGCAGAGCATCACGTTCTGCTGCACTCATATGTGCTATTCAACTTTGAATTAAAACAATAGATAAATCGTTGCAAATTGCAGGAATTTTGTGGCTAATAATAGTTGTTATAGATGATTTTTGAAAGACATACACTCTCTAGTCAGTGTGGAAATCTGTGAGGTGTGAAAATACTCCTGTTTCACAAGGTGTAAATCTGATCCACCATGGGCTAGTTACAACATACATCCACCATTAGAAATGCTCAGGCACATTCGTTCCGATTGTCACAGCTCTTCATATTATCCGAGGATCATGGGAATGGACACATATTTCCTCACAGAGAGATTTCACAGTCTTGATGAATTACTTCTGCCAATAGGTTTAGGAAATTATATTTTAGTTAATGCCTGGTGTGGATTAGTGTAAAGAAAACTCAATAGATTATTTTTTTAAACTCAAAAACATTCAGTGTTCAATTTGACCAAATCTCTTCCAGTTGGTTCCAATAAAAAGAAAAATTCTACGCTGCTTAAATTAAAAACACACTCTTGAAAACCTCCAGTCCTTTATAGTTCCCAACACAAACGTCAATGCTCTTTTGATACTGCACAACACGGCAGTATTGATTCCGTTTTCAACTGCGATACACAATCATGCATGCTAAGTTAGACAAAGCAAAGCTTGTATTGAAAATGTCATAGAGACCAGTTGCTGAAGGTTTTTCAAACTCTTATTCAGCAGATACAGAAAAAGTCCAGTCTCCCTGAAAGGACTGTTATACCCTCAGATCATAGAATTATAGAATCATAGATATTACAGCACGGAAGAAGGCCAATGAACCCGTTGAGCCCGTGCCAGCTCTGCTAGTCCCACACCCCCACCCCTTCTCCGTCGCCCTGCAATTTTTTTTCCTTCAGGTGCTTATCCAACTCCCCTTTGAAAGCAATGATTGAGTCTGCCTCCACCGCCCTTTCAGGCAGTGCATTCCAGATCCTAAACACTTGCTGCGTAAAAAAGTTTTCCTTATGTCGCCTTTGGTTCTTCTGCCAATCACCTTAAATTTGTGTTCTCTGGTTCTTGACTTTCTGCCAATGGGAACAGTTTCTCTCTATCTACTCTGTCCAGACCCTTCATGATTTTGAACACCTCTATCAAATCTCCTCTCAGCCTTCTCTGCTCTAAGGAGAACAACCCCAGTTTCTCCAGTCTATCCATGTAACTGAAGTCCCTCATCCCTAGAATCATTCTCATAAATCTTTGCTGCACCCTCTCTAAGGCCTTCACATCCTTCCTAAAGTGCTGTGCCCAGAATTGGACACAATACTCCAGTTGAGGCCAAACCAACTTTTATCCTATCCAGTATCTCCACTACCTCCTGCTTTACTATGTCTATGGCAGTATCTTCTTTCTTAGTGAAGACAGATGCAAAGTATTCATTTAGCACCTCAGCCGTACCTTCTGCCTCAACATGTAGGTCTCCTTTATTTGTATCTAATCTTCCCCATTCCTCCTCTTACTACCGGTTTACTATTTATATACCTAGAGAACACTTTTGGATTATCTTTTATGTCAGCTGCCATTCTATTCTCATACCCAATCTTTGCCCCTCTTATTTTCTTTTTCACATTCTCTGAACTTTCTATATTTAGCCTGATTCTCAGATGTATTTTCGACCAGACATCTGTCATATCCAGAATGAACAGTCAGCTAAAACTACTTATAAGGCAAACAAATTAAACTGCTCAAGTTATTTTTCACCAATTATGTGGTCACCATCTTAATTTTGCAACTAAATCGAAGACTTGCTGCTGGAAATAAGGTTTGCAACTTAATAAAGGCAATCAGAGACCTGCACATCAATTAATCTTTATATATTCTGGAATACACAAGTGAAACACAGTTGTTTGAATTATTTAGAATATATTTGTCTCTGAAAGATAACTTAAAGAATGGAAACTTCTGGAAGGATTATTTTATTTTAAAAAGTTTGGAGGGAGGTTTGGAAAAAAACTTCAAAATGCAACCATCTTTTTACATAGAATGAAAGCAGAAAATGCTAGAAATTCTCATCAGGGCAGGCAGCATTTGTGGAGAGAGAAACAGAGTTAATGTTTCAGATTGTTGGCCTTTTGTCAGAGCTGGAAAAAGTTAGAGATCTAACAGATTTTAAGCAAGTGCAGGGGCAGGGAAAGGGAGAGGGGGGAAAGAACAAAAGGGATAGGTTGGAAGGCAAGAGTGATTAAATGACAAAAGGGATGATAGTACAAAGCAAAAGAAGATGGTAATGGGACAAGTAAAGAAATTAAAGATAAATCTTTTACATAGAATTACATATAGTCTACAGCACAGAAACAGGCCAACTGGTCTATGCAACATTCATGTTCTACACAAGCCTAACCCCCATCAGCATATCATTCTATTCCTTTCTCCCTCGTGTGTTTAGCTAACTTTCCCTTAAATGCATCTATGCTATTTGCCCCAGCTACTCCTTATTGTTCGATAATTGAGGTCACAAAGTATGGGACAATGATATGCACAGTTTGTTTTATCAGTAAAATTGATGTGTCCCGCTTGAAAGTTGCAAGAACACTCTATGCTCCTTTTCACAAAAATAACTGCATTACACCCTGGCCCACTTCAAGTATTACTCAATAGCTATGGAAGTCAGAAATGATTATCTGTTTCTTAAGAGTGTATAAACTTAGTGGGGTGGAATTTCCTGTTACATGCGTATCTCATTTGCTCCCAATTTTCCTCAATCTTTTGCATTGGTTATTGTGCTTTATTCCTTGATTACGTGTGTCTCTGGACACACATACACAGGAAATTCCACCCCAGTATCTCATGACTTACTATTGTGCTTTCCATACGTCACAAGTCACACACAGAAACTAGCGCCTTTAAAAATATATAGTTTTAGTATTGAAACCTCTTACATATTAAATACATTACATTCTGTTCTTTTTGAAAAAATGTAGATGTACAAACTTTGTTTTATTTATTATGTTTCTCATACTGTCTAATTTCATTCCTTTTGTGACAATATTTCTGTTTCATCATCTGCCAGCTTTGGATAAAATGAAGAAAAATAAAGAATACATTTTCTACTGTTTTGTTAATATGTTCCTGCAGCTAAAATGGAACTTGTGAAAATAAATATCTCATACCTGTTACCAAGGTAACAATGACCCTGTATACGTGAGGAGTCAGAGAAAATACATTTAGTAGTAGCTGGTTTGTTGCCTATATAATCCAGAGTTACCCCATTGATGTAATTTTGTGATGGTTATATAATTGTAATACTTGCATTAATTGGTAGCTGTCCTGTATTTTCAAAATGTTAGACGAGACAAGGTAATAGCCATAAACCACATATTTCTACATACATGACAATGGAATATCTCTGTCTAGAAAGAAATAACTTGTATTTGTAGTGTGCTTGATCATGTACTCAGGACATGAGCGCTTCACAAACAACAGACTACCCCCTGAAGTACAGTCACTCTTGTTATGCCAGTAAATGCAACAACCAATTTGTACACATCAAGGTTCCACAAAAATAAATTGATTGACCAGCTCTTGGTGGTGTTGGTTGGAGGAGGAATGTTGTCCCAGGACCATCCAAAGGTAGCATCAAAGATAAGTAAAAGGGTTTGTTATATTGGTAGGGGTGTATTACAGACCTCCAAATTGTGGGAAAGGAATCAAGGGATACGGAGATCGGGCAGGAAAGTGAAGTTGAGGTCGAAGATCAGCCATGATCTTATTAAATGGCGGAGCAGGTTCGAGGGGCCGTAGGGCCTACTCCTGCTCCTATTTCTTATGTTCTTATGAAATGGAAGAGAAAACCTGCAGTCAGATTACAGAGATGAGCAGAAATAACAAAATTATTCTTCTGGGAGATTTTAATTATCCACTTATCAATTGGGACAGAGAGAGAATTAATGGGAAAAGGGAATGGAATTCCTAAAATGTATAAACAAAACCATTTAGTAATACTAAGCAATGTGGCAGAGAGATTTGTCGAAGAACAAAAAGTTAGTTTAATGTTTTTACTTTTCTTGATGCTTACTATAAAAATATATTCCCTAAACACAGGAGACTGTTTGATATTTGGCCTGAAATCCCGGTGCTGGGCTTCCCGCAGGCGCTCACTGAAAATAGGAAAAAAGATCCGCACCTATCTTTTGCTCCTGCGCCCTCCAGCAATTCTGGTCTGGGGCCTCCTCTTCCCACGCATCGGAGCGCATTCACGCCTTTGAGATACAGAGGGAGAAGCTGGAGTCACGTGGCACTGGACAGTCAATGGAGGTACAGTATTCTCATTCATAGTAATGGGAACTCGGTAAGTAGGAGTTCTCATTATTATGAATTAACCCCCCTCCCCCCCGAAACACCCAAACACAAATAAAAAATAAACAAAACATCTCACATATTTAACATTAATTTATATTAAAGTTAATAAATGTGGTCGAAAAACTAAATCTTTTTTGGATTTTTAATAAAGTTTTGTAATTAGGTTTTAAAATAAACTTACCTAAGTGGACAGGATTTTTAAACATAAAAATATGTTTTAAAATTTTATTTTTATATGTTTTTAAATTCTTACGCTGGTAAAAGTAGGCTATGTGCCTGCTTTTACCAGGCACAAGAGTTTTAAGGACATTCGCTGGGCAAGAGATGGGCAAATAGCATCGAGTGCCAAAAAACATCTTTTATGGGGAGCATCGCCAGGTCCGTACGTATGAATGTTTCTGATTTATTGTGGGGATTTTGAAACTGCCAATAATTTGTTTCATTGTAAAACTGTAAAATTAGTATCTTAGGAACCATATCTGAGACAGCAGTAAGCAGCATATTTGTGAAAAGAACATGTGGTTGCTTGATACAAACTTGGATTTATATGTCCACCTACAGATACAAGTTAAGCTGCTTCTATTCTCTGTATGAATCACAAAACCCTAGACTATAATAGTCTATTATGAATTATGGCTAAGACATTTGCTATTCATGACAATTTAGCAAAATTTGAACAAAAAGTCAAGCATAACATCTTAATTTCATTCCTGAACGATGGCATCTTTATAGTGTGGAAGTCAGGACGTAAGTCAAGTCATTGGCTCCAAGCAATTCTGAAGGCCACATGTGTTACGCATACCAGCAAACCACATTACAGGGGCATAGCAAGAATATTTGATCCTACAAGATCCTACATAACTGAGAAATATAGTCGGAGGAAACGGCATGTCAAACTTTGCTGTTTCAAAAAATCTATAAAGAATGCCAGCAGCAAAACTTCAATGACTGTTCGTCCTGCCTGTTGAACTTTCTTGGACAATATTGTCGCCCTTACAATCAGCAGTTCGAAACAAGATTAACCATTACCTCAAGTTGTTGCAAGTAACTGCCATGTTACATACCTTAACATACTATTTATTTTTAACATACGTATACACTTCAGCAATTCTTGCTAATAATTCATAATTGACAATAATTTCTTCTTTGACTCTTATTACCTCACATGTGCACATGAGAAAAGGTACAGCTATGAGGCCAAACTGAACTCCTTCTACAAATCATCATTGGTGTCTTGGAAAAGACACACAATATGACTTAAGTGATGGAGCCCGATGAACACATTTTGGTGATCACACGAGATTGTTATTTTAAGAGTATTTTTCTAAAGGATATGCCAGAATGTGAATCAAGACTATTCGGGCTTGTAATGCATTGAAAAACAACAAATAGGTTTTGTCCCTATCACTGCAATAGCAGGATTACCATAGGGGATCCTCACAAATCCCTCAAGAGGAGTTGATTTAGAATACAATCCTCATGTTGAAAATGAGCCATTGCAAAACATCATTAGATTCATTCTGATTGAATTGAACCTGAAGAGCTGTGGCCGAGATAAATCCATAAACCAAAATTTACAGAGATGATATCCAGCCTTAGGAGCAAGTCCATCTATTCAATGGCTCAGGAGCTACACTTCTACTAACATTGAGCTAATATGATTCAGACCATCGTTGTGAACATGATTGATACAGCTTTTGGTTCTCCACAGTAGATCAAGACAAAAAAGGTACACAAAATCTTCTTGTGTTCTAACCAAGTTTGTGAAGTTACGTATAGAATGTCCATATCCTAGAATTAAGGAAGCAATAGATAAATGATCCTAACCATGCTCTACAATGGCACTGTTAACATTTCAGAGTTGTTCTCTGACACTTCTGTATCCACAACAAAAAAGTTTCATAAATAGACCAAGCCTCCTATAATCTGAAATTTTAAACAAGCCATATATGGAATAGTATGAAGGAAGAGGAGAAAGAAGGAAGGAAATAAATAACTTTTATATAACACCCTCATAGCCTCGGGATGTCCCAGAATACTTTTCAAGCCAATAAGGTACTTTTGAAGTGTAGTTACTGTTGTAATGGAGGAAATTACCCTGTAATTGGAGCATACAGTACACTGGAGATTACATGCCTTGCTCATTACATTCTCCTGTCTTTCCCAAAAGACAGAAAACACCATGCTGACAGTCCAATGTATACAGGCTAAAATTACTAAGTCAAATTTATTTACAACTCGATTAACATAGAAGCCATATGATACAGTACGATTTTGAAATCAGCATAATATTTAAAACTGAAATCAGTGCCGAAGAGGTTGTGATATGCTTTTTAAAATGTAATTTTTAAGAGTTAGGTAAGTGATTAGTCATAATAAAAACAGAAAATGCTGCAAACTTCAACAGATCAGGCAGCATCTGTGGAGAGAATTTTTTTTTTTTTTTTTTAATTCGTAGCCAATCGTTCCAATTCTTTGTCAAATCACAAACGCCAGAGGCCACCTTGCACACATCAAGGATCACTCTGCGCCAATGCTCTTAGCCAAAAGGCCTAGAGCCACTGCACCGTTCCTGGAAGTACTGCAACAGATCAGGCAGCATCTGTGGAGAGAAATACAGAGTTAACATTTCAGATCAATGACCCTTCATCAGAACTGGTGAATGTTCGAAAAGAACAGATCTTAAGGAGCATTGAAAGGAGGAGGGGAAGAAAGAACAAAAGGGAAGGTCTGCGATTAGATTAGAGAGACAAAAAGGATGATGGGCCGAATTGAAATGGTAGTGGCGGAAATTAGAAAAAGGTCAGTCTAGATAGGGTGTGAATGGCACAGTGATGACCAGCTGCCATTGGAGACAAAGAGAAAAAAAGCGTAAGATTTGACATAAGAGTCAGGTAAACGATTAGTCAAGCTTGTTTCTTGGTAGACCTTTCAAATGCAAAGCTATACATGAATAATGTAATCCAGAGTTTGTATTTTCTGCCAGCATTGTTGACTAGTACTTATGGTTGTGGAGCATGGAGGAGGACTATGGGAGAATTCTGCTATATTTATTTTAGTCCAAAGACATCCAAAGTCCCAGCTATCAATCATCCATGATTAAGGATACACTGGTGCAAACCATTACATAGAATATGAATCAGCAGCCTCTCACATTATCTGGTTTCCAAGTGCATGTTACTGTCTATGTAAACTTAATTAGCACATGGAACAAAATTCCTGAATTCTGATGAATTTCCAGATCAATCAACTTGGCCCACTCCTGTAGACAACTTATCCCAGGCCTTCATTTTGAAGTTGGGTAAGAGAAGATACCTTCGATGTTTGCACTAATTTAAAATGATATGATCTATTATATAGAAAGCTCCTAATTCTGATACCAGCCTTGTATTTAATAACCATCAAAAATGTCCTTCTGGTTCCTTTCAATAAATGCACCAGCTGTATTTGTTCTACTTTTTCCTATCACAAAATCTTTAGCATAATACCCTCTTTTAAAATGAGTACAAATGCCTGTTGATGCAGACGCAGAACACACAACACTGGAACATGGTCATTCACTCAACTGAATAGCTGAGGATTGCAGAATCTTTGGGGATTGAAATGTAAAATCACTTAAATCTGAATGAGCCCAGAGTTATTCTCACTGTGAATGATATCAGGGTGTCTCGTATTTAGAAAGAATTTCAAAGCTTTGCTTAATAATCTTGGAAGAAATGATCCAGTTCTTCCAAAACCACCAAAATGGATGAACGAATCACTTATTGTGGAAACTTGTGCTCAAATTGACTGCTACCTTTGACTCCATTAAAACAGTGATAGCATTTTTTAATTAACTATTGGTTGTGAAGCACTTCGGAATGTCCTGGGACTGTGAAGATCTTTCTTTTTGTATGCAGTGACAATGTTGCTACCAGAGCAGTACTTCCCATTGACCTTTAAAGGTCCCAGGGTAGGATTTCTGAATTGAAAAAACAAGAACATTCTCCCAAAACTTTCGGCCTGGAATTTGCGCTCCCAATAATGACGAATGCGCAACATAAGCCGTCGTAAGCCTTCTGAATGGCCCCTCAAGCTCCATGTTTCCGCATGTGCTGTGCATGCACGAAAACCCAGAACTTGCGATCTGTCAAGGTACTGTCAGATCTACGTACCAACTTTCGCTATTGCTATTTGCCCAACTATTTGCCCAGCAAATACCCACAAAACTCTTATGGCTGGTAAAAGCAGGCATATCACCAGCATAAGGGTTAATATAAATCTTAAGTTCAAAATGTAAAAATAAAAAATGATGCGCAAGCACTTAAAATTACTTTATGCAAATTTTGACCCAGATTAAAATGTTTAAAACTATTTTTCAAAAAATGTAACTTTTATCGTATTTGCTGTATTGAAGGGACTTTTAATTACATCTGAAAATGCGAACATTTATTTTTATTAGAGCTTTCTAAATTCTTTAAATATTTGGGGATTCCATTACGTGTCATTAGTGGATTCCATTTGGAAATGACCGTAATGAAATCCTCCTTTGTGATTGGAGGAGCTGGCCCACGTGATCCCAGGGATGCTTCTGAACCACCTGCATCCCTGGGATCCGTGGGCCTTTACGTAGGCGTACGCTTACAGGCCCTGGACCCAAACTCTCCATAGCTGCGGAACCAGGAGGTAAGTTCGGAAATATTTTGCGGGTCGGAGGCGTGCTCTGGAGGTACACCTCCGGCTGCAAATTCAGAGCCATCAAAAACAATTATTATTCAGCCATGCATGTGCAATGTGGAAAACTCCAGAAAAATGGATGTTTGAGACAATGGGCCAAATACCTTTGCTCATCCTTCACCTTTTCTTACATTCTTATAAATGTTACCCAAGACTAAATAGGAAAGTGCATCATATTTGCTGCTCCTAATTTTATTACTGCTTATTTATTGGGTTTAATCTCGGCTTTGAAGTCACCAGCCTGGTCCAGATTTATAGCCTCGCCTCAGATGTGAAAAGGGCAGCCTCTGCACTAAAACCATTGCTGCCTCGATAACAGCTGGAAAAGTGCAACTGGAAAAGTGGAAGCAACTGCAAGAGGTACTGCATGGAGGTGTCAGCCTTGATTATTTGCTCAAGTCCCAGAGTGGGATTAAATTATGGCCTGACTCAGAGACAGGAACGCTGCCACTAAGTCAAGCTAATACTTGGTTCATGAAAACTGTAATTCATTGCAAACATGAATAAGGAGACCAAAATTTAACCTCTCTCTCGTACCACTATAGACTTTGCAGGTTTGCGACAATGTTTGGGAAATTTACAGTGGAAAATTGGAAAGTATTTCAGGTAATGTGATATGATTGAAACTCATTCCTGCTAAATTAAAGCAGACTAAAGGATAGAAGCCAATGTGGTTTAGCAGGAGTTTAAAGACTTGTATTGGGGATCAGCAGATTACTTTCAAACTGCAAAAGGAATGCAGTCAGCAGAAGAATTATGTGAAGTAAAATAACCTAAGATTTAATGGGTGAGCACATTAATATAATTTTTTTTTAAAGGATTTCGAACAGATTTGGAAAAGTTGATCCTTAACTAAAATGGTGCATATTTTTTGAAGACAATACTTATATGGCAGACAGGTAAATGAAGTTCATATTCTACACATTAAAATAATTTTGATAAGGTTTAGTTTCAGTGATTAATGAGTTGTGCTCGAAGGTAAAGTATGGGTATGAAGTTGTTTGTAAAATGGGAGTGAGAGAGGAACTATTAATAGGACCTTTCAGGCTGAAAAGAGGATCTGAGTGGATATCTGAGGGGTCACGCTATGAACCGTTGCTATACATGACTGGGACAGGATGTTATGTTTTGAGCTCTTAACAGGTGTTTTTTTCCCCATCTAACACAAAAAGGTTAACTCCTATTGGCTCTCTACGATTTAAAGGATGATCTAGGGTGAGATGTAACCTGGCATAGTGTGCCTTTGTGAACAGCAGGCCTGCTGATTCTATTCTGGGTTTATATGCAGGATCTCCACTATAAACCCATGTCACTTCAGAGAATGGACAGTCGCATCAGATGCTTTCAAATCAGAATAAATTACTGAGCCAACATTCATGGATAAGAGTATTTTACAGCAATAGTGAAATACCGACAGTTTTTGAAAATCAGCTCAAATGATATCTTTGAGCAGGTGAAAGGTTAAGCAGACAAACCAGTTGATTGAGTTTCTTGGAGCAGTCTTTCTTAGCAGATCCTTCAAGCAATAGATAATAGATTCTGCTTGGTAGCTACTACCACCTAATCCCTACCTGTAACATTTGGAATTACATAGATGTTCTTATCTGCAGAGAAAGCATTTTGCTGCTGCATCTGTTGTGGCTCAATCAGAATTACAACTAACTGGAATATTAAATGTCCAAAACTTATATTTCTCACAATCTTTGAAATGATGCCTTACCACTTGAGAAGCCAATTTGTCACGTTACTCCCACAATGTTCCCAGTTACATTAACACCTATACAAAATGTGTGTCAAAGTTCATGGAGGGCTGGGGTTGCTGATGAGAGCTATGAGGACTGAGCACCATGAATTGGCAAAGAGATGCTATAAGCCAAGTCCCCAATGTTAGCAGGCAGCGACAGGATCAGGACATGCTTCATCTCTCTCAGTCCTGGGCGATTACTGTTGATTCCTGATACTGAGCACACATTTTATCCGGGAGCTTAGAGAATGCTTGACGAATCCCTCCCAGACAAGCTTTCTATCTTTGGAGATTTCAGCAGAGGCAGAAGAGACATGCTGGCTGATCGGAGTAATTGATTTAGCACAGGAACACTAGAAAGCAGCCTGCAAAAAGTTCAGTAAATGCATGGGCATTCAGACCTTTCCATATGTTTCACAGCACAAAAAGGCAAGAGAGACCCTGCAAATAGTCAAACTCTTATCCAAGTGTCCAGAGATAGCTCTGACAGAAGGGAGGACTGGAGCAGATTAGTTAAAGCAGAAACCTCTATTCTGTGTTGTGGTACCAAAACACAGTGCCTCAGGAGGGATAAAAAGCAAACATCTATGACTGACTTATATACTCAGAATGTTGCCTTGGAAAGCTATGGTCAAGCTCAGCAGCCTGGCCCAATCTTAGCTCCGCTAAAAACAACTTTGCAGCTGGTGTTTTGACCAGTGGCAGCCGTGCCTCCAGCCATCTAGGCCCTAAGCTCTGGAATTTCTTCCCTAAATCTCTTCCCCACTCTCTCCTCCTTAAAACCTACCTCTTCGACCAAACATTTGGTCACCTGTCCTAATATGGCCTAATATGCCTCAGGGTCAAATTTTGTCTGATAATGCTCATGTGAAGCATCTTGGGACATCAAAGGTGCTATATAAATGTAATTTGCTGTTAACTAAGCTAACATATTTTGGATAGATTGCGACGTTGATAACTTGGACGCTGATAATGTTAGGTTTTTGTAGCGCTTTGGTTATTATTTTTCCTCACACTTTGGCTGGATGTTAACTTGGAGATGGGGCGAGAGCAGGTGGGGGGCTAGATTGAAGTCACGAAACCCGGAAGAATGGGTTTCCCTCAGGTCGTGCCGATTTTAACAGCAGGACCTGATTAGCATTTTTTGTCTCCGTTCCCCGGATGTAGCCAGCCAGATTGAGGGGCCGTCTGGCTGTTGGGCGGGTAGGCCTTCAGTACCAGGCTGCAGCCATGGAACCGAGAGCAGGAAGGGATGGAGCGGGGAGGAAGATCGTAGTCCGCAGGCAACATCGGGATACTGGAGCTGCGGTGCTCGGAGTCTGGAGGCCACAAGGAAGATCAGAGGCCAGAGCAGGAAGGGGTGGGGAGGGGGGGGGGGGTTGGGTAGGGGAGGGGATGGGAAGGATTGGGGAGTGAGATTGGAGGCCTCATGGATAAGATCGGAAAGGTCAGAGGGGTATCTGATTGTAGGGGTGGGTGAATGAAGCAGATAAGCTGGAGCCAGCAGTTAAGTGGAAAGGCAGGTCAGGGCTGCCGCACTGAGGGCCCAGGGGCAGTATGGACCAACCCACACTGCAATATGTGTGTGCACTAGGTCCGTGCAGCAGAGCTGGTCTCCAGTCGTCTTGGTTAACCCTTGCCACTGGACCAAGACCTAGCTCTGGCAAGCCCGGGTGGTGGCTGGTGTGCAACGGCCACCCCACGTTAAACAAATCCATCCATAGGCATCTTCTACCCTTCAACTTGTAGTTCGGGACCTGGAATATTAAGACCTTCATTGAAACACCTGTGAACTCATCCCATTTTGGCATGGAAGCAAGTCATCCTCGACACGAGGCACCACCTATAATGATGATGGAAAGGCACTTACCTCCTGGAGCCAGCAGTCCTTGTCTCCCTTTAACCATCCAAGGTTACATTTAAAATGGTGGATAAATATGAGGCATGCATATTTAAGTTACCGCTTGCTGTGAGCAGCGTTGCCTTCACCCACCCCCAACTTCCACTGTTCCGCCTCTGTTAAAACCCCAAGTGGGTGGGTTGGAGGTGGTTTGGGATCGGGATTCAGCTTTTTAACATTGTAACATCCCATCTAACCCAAGCCCGCCCTTTTTGGGGGGTTAAAATTCCCCCTTTTATGTCTGTTAGCAGTCAAAAGTTGCACTGGCCTTTTTCGAACTGGCTTTAGGCAGGGCCAGAGAGACTTAGCCAATTTCCCACCATGCTATAGCAGGGCCATTTTGAGAATGGTATCACATGTGAAAGAACCAGTTTTCTTTTTCGGCCAAAAAGGGAATAGTGAGTAAAATATCAATTTTTCAATAATGATATCAAAATAGCAAGCAAAGAAAATAACAAAGAATTGGTATTAGTGCTAACTGGATGCAATAATACTGATAGTATAACATTTCGCAAATCATTCAGCTCAGATTCAAATTACAAACCAGATTCAGAAGAATTTAGATCTTCCAGTTAGCTGAGTCGATAAGAGACAGATGAAGTTCAATGTGGATAGATGTGAATAAGTTAGTATTGAATGCTATGACAGAACAGATGTACATAAAGCATGCTGATCAAGAGAGAGATATAAGCATTATAGTGGATGAATGAAGGAAACATTGGCATGGTACTTAGTTATAGTAAAAATGCATCAGATTCCATTTATTGTTCTGGTCACCTAATTATAGGAAGGTGATTATTGGCCTTTAACTGTACAAAGACCAACAGCAAATATGACTCTCAGTATCAGGAATTTTAGTTCGGACAAAAGCTATAAAAAAAAAAATCGAGCTTGTTGCCTTTGGTAAAGAGAAAACAGCAAGGTGACTTAATTGAAGTTTTAAAGATTAGGCAGGGAATTAACAAAATTGATTCAGGCAAATTATTCACTATGATGAAGGGTTAATGCCAAGCAGTTAGGATTAAGAAGAAAAATCAGGTGGAACCTTTTCACCCAAACTGTAATGGAGATGTTGAATAAAAGCTACCAGGAAGGCCATAAAAATGAATTCTATAAATAAATTCAATGAACAATTGGATGCATTTCTGGTGAGATTGGGAACTGAGGCATTCGATGGGTAAGTGGGATTGATCTAGGAAAAAGGGGCAAACTACTATAAGTTTAATGGCTTTTCCTGCTCTAAAAATACAGAGGTTCTTAATTTTACTTTACTATATATAGATATATATTAATAAATAAAAATAAGGTGTATTGTGAAATTTAGAAGTACCTTTGTAGATTTCTGGATTCTTTTCCCTCAATCTGTTTCAGCGAATACACTGAGGCGAACACCAAAGCAGCTTATAACAAAGCAGTCTTTATTATAAAGATTTACCGGCCGGGACTTATCAGACAGAAGGAATGCTCTCTCGATAGAGCGCACCCACTTCCTACGGACAAGGTGCCGTTACATTGTGAAGGCACAACAGTTATACATTTTCGGTACAAGATAACAAGATACAATTAGAGTGACATCCTAGTTCAGCCTATCCCTTTTGATCCCTCCTTCCCTTTGTCCACTCATGAGCCGACATCTATATGAGCTGTTTTTCCCAAAGAACTTTCTCACACTTTGCTCAAAGAACTTTCTCAGGCATTGCTTCTAAATGTTACAATTTTACTGGCGTGACTAGTAACTTAGACCTTGCAAGTCTGCTGATTGTGCTGATGTTGTAATATTTGCAGTCTGACATTCTTTTAGTTATTTTCCATTGCTTATACATTTTCACATATCCAGTTCACTTCACTGTCTTTATTGCTTATACATTTTCACATATCCACATTCCCCCCTTTTATCATTCCATGATAACACTTAGGATCATTCCCCCTTTGGAATGTATAGGGATATGTGAACACACCCAGCATCTAGAGAAGCTCCCATTTTGCGCATAAACATAAGACATGTACAAAAAGGTGTTTACATGGAGCTCTCGCCTCAGTCTCCCCTCCCATGCGCCGCACCTGTCGTACATCAACGCTATTATACAGACTGTGGCACACAGACACAGTTTCATCTTATTACTCGGGAACCAACGTCTCTATGGACAAGGATAAATAGTCCGATTATTTTGCTGATTAAAAGAGTTCAGTTTTCCCGTCTCTCTTCTCAGGTCACCGTCGGTGTAGCTGGCTGTCTATCACTACGGGTAACAGTTCAAACTGGTCTCCTCGGGACCCATGTTCCAATTAGGGCACTGATGGCCTTGTTCAGCTATGGAGAAGAGGAAATCTGGAATAGAAACAGGAATTAGAATAACCAGTAAAATAGGTTCGTTAGAGGGTGGTGAGCTTGCAGTGGTGCAGGTGAACCCAGGCACTTTTCCCCCCAACCTTAGCTGCAGTGGGGGTAGTGAGTAACACCTGAAAAGGCCCCTCCCATTGTGGCTCTAATCCCTTCCGAATCCATTTCTTAATCAGGACATACCTCCCTGGTGCCACGAGGGACAATTCGGGCGAAACTGGGAGGTTGAGGTGAGCATCTTGAACCTGGTTGTGGGCTATTCGCAGAGCCTGAGTCAAGGAAAGAATATAGGTGGTCATCTCCTCAGTCATGTGGTGGAACTGGACAGTGGAGGGGACATTCTGATTCCAGGGGGTCCTAAGGGGTCTACCATAAATGACCTCAGCGGGGGTCAGCCTAGCCTTACCAGTAGGAGTAGTGCGAATCTGGAATAGGGTTATGGAAAGGAGTTTAAGCCAATTGAGTCCGGTTGATGCTATCAGTTTTGCAAGCTTGGTTTTAAGAGTTTGATTAGCACGTTCAACTAATCCCGCAGCTTGGGGTCGGTAGGCATAATGCAGCTGCTGGTTAATACGCATCTGGGAACAGAATTCTTTATTAACTTGGCCAATAAAGTGAGGGCCATTATCAGAACTCAGTCGAGCAGGGATACCATATCTAGGAACAATTTCCATCATTAACACTTTAACAACAGTTTGAGCCTTATTGTCCAGGGTAGGGTAAGCTTCAATCCATTTGCTGAACACATCCACTATTACTAACACATATTTGTAACACTGAACCCTTTGCAACTCAATGTAGTCCAACTGCAAGGTCTCAAAGGGACCTTCTGGTAGGGGCGTCTTACCCCAATCACAGGGGACTCCTTTCCTTGGATTATGCTGTTGGCAAACAAGGCAATGACTACTGATGTTCTGGGCCAACACCTGGAGTCTAGGGTGCAACCAAGTGGCCAAAAGCGTATCACTTGTTGCCCTTGCTCCACAATGAGTAGCAAAGTGCATACATTCAATAACCCATAAGGCCAACTCGTCAGTAATGCAAGTCTGTTCCGCGGGTGTGGTCCAGAGTTTAGAGACATTGTCATAAGTACATCCATAATCTTTCCACAACAGTTTATCTTTTTCAGGAGCGTCCTCCTGTGCTTTTATAACATCTTGGATGGTTGGCATTGGTTTTTCCGAGGCTAACTTATCCTTTGTAGGATTTTTAGTTTGACTCATCATATCTTTGTCAGCACAGTGGTTCCCTATATCAACCGGAGAGTTTCCGGTAGTGTGGGCGGTACATTTGACAATGGCAATGCACTTGGGGAGCATGAGGGCTTGCAACAAGTCAGATACTAGCTGCTTATGGGATATCTCATTCCCATTTGAGGTTAGGAATCCCCTATTTTTCCATAATTGTCCGAAATCATGGGCTACCCCAAAGGCATACCCAGAGTCGGTATAGATATTGACCTTGAGGTTTTAGCCAAGATACAGGCTCGGGTGAAGGCGAATAGTTCAGCTTGTTGGGCGGAATAGGCAGTCTCAAAGGCGGCAGATTCCATGACCTGATTCTCCTGGTTTACTATGGCATATCCTGAAATTCGTCCGCCTTCTGGGTCAATGGAAGAGCTTCCGTCAACATACATAATACAGTCAGGGTCCTCTATTGGTACATCAACTAAATCCTCCCTGACCGGGGTAGCTTCTTGAATTAAAAATAAACAATCATGACTCGGTTCTTCCTCATCTTGGGGTGGCTCGGTAAGAAAACAGGCCGGATTAATGGCAGTACAGTGCCGAAAGGTCAGCCTAGGATTATTTAGTAGGTAAATCTCATATCTACTCTGCCTGGCCATGGTAAGATGTTGAGTCTGCAGTTGACCCAAGAGGGCAGCTACGGAGTGAGAGGTATATACAACAATATCCTGCTGGAGGGTAAGTTGGCGGCAGATTGAAGGCTATTGTAGATGGCAGTTAATATTTGAGTACATACAGGGTGCCCCAAGGCAACGGGGTCTATTTTAAAAGAGTATATATGAACTGTTTTTCCCAAAGAACTTTCTCACACTTTGCTCAAAGAACTTTCTCACACTTTGCTCAAAGAACTTTCTCAGGCATTGCTTCTAAATGTTACAATTTTACTGGCATGACTAGTAACTTAGACCTTGCAAGTCTGCTGATTGTGCTGATGTTGTAATATTTGCAGTCTGACATTCTTTTAGTTATTTTCCATTGCTTATACATTTTCACATATCCAGTTCACTTCACTGTCTTTATTGCTTATACATTTTCACATATCCACACCTTCATTGTTCAAAGCTTTAGATGAACTAGATTTAGAATACGCTATGCTGTGCAGCGACACATATTCACCTGGAAGCAAAGCTAATACAACTATTACATGAGAACTATGAGTAATGGGCCAACATATATTGTAGCATGAGGTATAAACGGACTTAACTGCATTTTGGAATTCTCCTTCTGACTCCCAACCCCATGACTGAAAAATCAATTGGATTTCGGTTTAACGATAATGAGTATTGAATTTATTCATTAATGGCTCGTCTTTGCTTCAACAAAGCGTGCTTGGGAGGTCAGAGAGAAAACCACCGCACGACCTCAGATAATAGTATTCAGGGCCAGATCAATTTAGTTTTAATAAGATATTGACCCACCTCGACATTACAGAATTGCCATTATTTTTCAATGGGATTTGTCTGAACAGTTTTGGTGTGATTTATTCAATGAGATCAACTCCATCAGAGAGAGCTGGCTTTGCCTTTCATCCACCATCTGTATAATAGTTTGAAGGAAGAAAAGAAATCTAAATCTGAATTATCAAAAGGACTGCAATTTAATTCAAATTGAGGAGAGATTGAAACTTCAATTGAAAATGGGGCAAGATTGAGAATCGTGAAAACAGCGTGGAATTTCAAGTGGAAATGGGAAAACAGGAATTAAACTGGAATAGGAAAGAAATCCAAGTTCAGAAACTCAAATTCCATTCCATTTTTTCAAATCAAATTCTCTTCCATCCCCATTTCAAATCTGACCTCAAATTTCAGCTTCAACCCTTTTTCTCAATTATGAAGCTGATTCCATTACACCTCCGAATCGCTTGTGCAA
This sequence comes from Pristiophorus japonicus, assembly GCF_044704955.1. Taxonomy (NCBI): domain Eukaryota; kingdom Metazoa; phylum Chordata; class Chondrichthyes; family Pristiophoridae; genus Pristiophorus; species Pristiophorus japonicus. The sequence continues at coordinate 165,335,696 of NC_091982.1, read as the reverse complement.
GTTCACTGCCTCACAAAAGCAAGATTTCCGCTTGTAACTTGTAAGGTTCAGATATGAATCAGAGATGTTCTTTAATTAGATTTTTAAAAATAAGGGAGAGGAACAAAGTCAATATTTTCTAGAGCATTTTCCTTCTAAATGCAAGACAGGCCTCAATATAATTGGAAGTGTTACAATGAAGTGTGATCACTTTAAAAGTAAATTACTTTTCTTTGAGCTGATCTTATCTCATAACTTAAATAGTCTACATTTCCAAGGCAACTTAGAATTAACATTTACCTGTGGATGAACTGGAGGGTTTGCTTCACTCTGATGAATGAGATGGGATGAGTTTATCATTAATCTAAGATTGATCAAAAATATAAAAGAAGCAAATGAAAAATAAAGCTCCACAGCTGCATTAATACTAATTGAAGTGTGAATTGCCAATTTTCAAGTTTTGAAAATGAGAGGAATTGATATTTATCAACATACATTCCACTTGTTAAACAACACAATACAAATCAAAACACTCAACATTGTACACCAGATCCAAATTAATTGATCCCCAATCATCAAGGGGTCAAAAACTACTTATATTGATTTAGAACCATTAACATACAAAACATCCCAAAGCACTTTAGAGAGTAATCAGAGGAACAGAATACTGAGCAAGAGGAAAGAGTTTAGGAGCGAGGACTCCAGGCTTGGGCACAAGAATAGGTTTAGAGAAGAATTTTACGGAGCAGAAAGAGGTAAAGTGGCATAGTGATTGAGGGAGGGACTTCCAGAGAGCAGAGTCTAGGCAGAAATGTATTTCTTAAAAAAATGTATTTCTTTACAGGGACTTACCTGGATGGGGTCCCCTGAAGGTCGTCAGCTGTTTTTTTAATGCTTTTTATTTTTAGGTGTACAACTCTCCGTGGGCCCAACTCCATCCTCGGCGGCACTTGGGTGGCAAGCGCATTTGCCGCCAAGATTGAGAGCTCCCGCCCAGATTGGCGGTGTACGTCGTTGCTGCCCGCTGACCTTCAAGGGACCTGGGTGATGAAAACCCCGCCCAAAGAAGCGTCAGGGACCTTGGCGGCCATTGGCGATCCTTTGGGTGGCACTTGGGCGGATGGGGGCCTTCACCAAAGTTGGGCCCAAAGTAACAAATGTTACTATCTGTGTTATAGCATTCAACAATTTAGTTCTGTGGATCGAAGATCCGAAAAGACCTTTTATAAAACTCTAGAGGCTTATTTAGCTGTCTGCAGGGTCACTGCATCATTAACTTGCTGCAAATTATGGGCAGCACATCATTGAGATCTGACACCTGCACTGATAATGGTCATCATTTTAATCCAGAGTGATAAAATTAAGAACCCAGATAGGGACAGTCATTTTAAGTAAAGCTATTAATTATTTTTCCACCTTTATTATGAGACCGCGCCTGGAGTATTGTGTACAGTTTTGGTCTCGATATCTAAGGATATACTTGTCATAGAGGGAGTACAACAAAGGTTCACTAGACTAATACCTTGGATGGGAGGATTGTCCTATGAGGAGAGATTGAGTAGACTAGACCTATATTCTCCAGCGTTTAGAAGAATTAGAGGTGATCTCATTGAAACATACAACATTCTTACAGGGCTTGACAGGGTAGATGCAGGGAGGATGTCTCCTCTGGCTGGGGAGTCTAGAACCAGGGCTCACAGTCTCAGAATAGGAGGTTGGCCATTTAGAACTGAGATTAGGAGAAACGTCTTCATTCAGAGGGTGGTGAATCTTTGGAATTCTCTACCCCAGAGGGCTGTGGAGGCTCAGTGAATATATTCAAGACAGATAGATAGATTTTTGGATATTAAGAGAATCAAGGGATGCAAAATTTGAAACTCGTAAAGCATGGTCCATTGTCACTAACAAGGATGTTGGGCAGGCCATTTGTGGCGATCATTGTCTGAAGGCTCTCTATTGTGGCGGTGGATGTGCTGGACAACATTATAACACATTCGATCCATTTAGAACAAACATCAATTACAACCAGGAAAATTTTTCCTAGAAAGGGACCCGCATAGTCTACGTGGATGCGGGACCAGGGTTTGGAGGACCAGGAACACAGGCTCGGGGGGGGGCTTCCCTGGGTGCTTTGCTGAATTGCGCGCACGTGTTGCACTGGTGTACGCACGACTCTAAATCTGCATCAATGCCGAGCCACCACACGTGTGATCTCACAATGGCTTTCATCATTACGATGCCAGGGTGTGTGCTACGGAGATCCTTGACAAATAAATCTCTGCCCTTCTTGGGCAGGACTACGCGATTTCCCCACAAAATGCAGTCAGCCTGGATGGATAACTCGTCCTTGCGCTGGTGAAATGGCTTAAAATCAGCATGCATCTCTCCATACGTGGTTGCCCAGTTTCCACTTAATATACAGTTTTTCACCTGAGACAGCAGTGGGTCTTGGCTGGTCCAGATTCTTATCTGGCGCGCCGTGAAGGTGACCCTTCGCCCTCAAAGGCTTCCATGGCCATGACCAGTTCCCCAGTCTGCTCCGCTTCACCCTCGGTGGTGGCGAGCGGGAGCCGGCTGAGCACATCTGCGCAGTTATCGGTGCCTGGTCTGTGGCGGATCATGTAGTCGTGAGCAGACAGCATTATTGCCCACCTCTGAATGCGAGCTGAGGTGTTGGTATTAATGCCTTTGCTCTCAGAGAATAACGACGTGAGTGGTTTGTGGTCGGTTTCTAGTTCGAACCGCCAGCCAAATAGGTACTGGTGCACCTTTTTTACCGCATACACACGAGCTTGGGCCTTCTTTTCGACCATGCTGTACTCCCTTTCAGCCCTGGAAAGGCTGAGGGATGCATACGCTACAGGTTGGAGCTTACCCGGCACGTTCGCTTGCTGAAGCACACATCCGATCCCGTAGGATGACGATCCCGTAGGATGATCCACGCTAAAACAAGATGCCTAAGGCATCATACAGCGCCAGTAGTTTGTTTGAGCACAATAGGTTTCTGGCCTTCTCGAAGGCAGTTTCTTGATTTTTACGCCAGATCCAGTCATCACCCTTACGGAGCAGTACATGTAATGGTTCAAGCAAAGTGCTCAGCCCAGGCAGAAAGTTACCAAAGTAGTTCAGTAGTCCTAGGAACGAGTGCAGCTCCGTCGTGTTGCGTGGTCTTGGGGCCTTCTGGATCACCTCCGTCTTGGAGTATGAGGGTCTGATGCCATCTGCTGCGATTCTCCTTTCCAGGAATTCCACCTCTGGTGCCAAGAAGACGCATTTGGTTCATTTCAATCTTAGATCTATTCGATTTAGTCGGCGTAGCACCTCTTCCAGGTTATGGAGGTGGTCATCGGTGTTGTGTCCGGTGATCAAGAAGTCGTCTTGGAAGACGACCATTCCCGGGACAGATTTCAGCAGGCTCTCCATGTTTTGTTGGAAAATCGCAGCCACTGAACAGATCCCGACGGGGCACCGGTTGTATACGAACAGCCCCTTGTGTGTGTTTATGCACGTCAGCTTCTTGGACGATTCTGCCAGCTCCTGGGTCATGTACGCCGAGGTGAGGTCCAATTTCAAAAACAGCTTTCCACCCCAACAGGGTCGCGAACAAATCCTCCGCCTTGGGTAGTGAGTACTGGTCCTATAACGATACTCGGTTTATGGTTACTTTATAATCCCTACAGATTCTAATTGTCCCATCACTTTTAAGAACGGGGACAATGGGACTGGCCCAGTCATTAAATTCCACTGGCGATATGATGCCTTCACGCTGAAGCCGATCTAGCTGACTTCTACTTTCTCCCGCATCATGTAAAGGACCGCTCTGGCCTTGTGATGAACGGGTCTCGCGTCTGGGCTGAGGTGAATTGTCACCTTGGCCCCTGTGAAGCTGCCGATGCCAGGCTGGAACAGTGACAGAAACTTGTCTAAGACCTGCGAATACGTGGCTTTCTCCACCGACAATAATGCATTTACATCGCCCCATTTCCAGTTAAAATTCCGTAGCCAGCTTCTGCCAAGCAGAGTGGGCCCGTTACCGAGAACAATCCATAGTGGCAATATGCACAGAACCATCATACAGCACCTGAACCATTGCACTTCTGAGGACCGGGATAATCTCTTTGGTGTAGGTGTGCAGCTTCGCATTGATCGGGCTCAGCTTGGGCCTGTGTGTCTTGTTTGCCCATAACTTCTCAAAGGCCTTCTGGCTCATGATCGATTGACTCGCACCCATACCGGTCAGTACCGGTATGCCATCCAGTTTAACGATCATCATAATCGGGGGACTCTTTTTGGTAAAGGTGTGCACTTCATGCACATGCACCCCATGTACCTCTTCCTCCTCAGTCATCTCTGCACGATCCTCAGAACCTACGCTTGACCTCCCATCCTCCGCTACATATCGAGTTGTAGCACGTTTACACATTCGTTGGAGGTGCCCCATCATTGAGCAACTCTTGCAGACATATTGTTTGAACCTGCACTGGTTTGCGCGATGAGCCCCTCCACAGCGCCAACAGCTTGCTGATGGATTTGCATTCACAGGTACTGATTTCTTCGCATTAGTCCATTGTTGTGGTGAGTGAGTCATCTCAGGTCGAGGAGAGGTCACATTAGCCCAGCTGGGGGCACTTCTCCTGTCTGCCGATGAATTTAGCTTATTCATGGTGTTTGGCCCCGGGTGATTCCGAAGTTGTGAGTAGAATAGTTTTGTTTCTTCCTCTCTGGTCATGTATGCCTGAGCAATCAGGGTGGCTTTGGCGAAGTCCAAGTCTTCCTCCGCTAGCAATTGTGGAAAATCCCTTCATGCCCGATTTCCAAAACAAAGAAGTCTCTTCACACTGTCCCGAATTTGCAAGGCCCAGCAAGACGCCTTAGCTCAGCAATGAACACTGCCACGGCCTACCCCACGTCGGTGGTTGTAGAAACGGTACCACGCCATGAGCACACTGCATTTCTGCTTTAGGTGATTTCGAACCAGCTCGCACAGTTCTTCGTAACTTTTCTCAGCAGGTTTCGTCGGGCCAGTAGGTCCTTGATCAATGCATATGTCCGTGATCCGCAGACCGTTGAGGAGGACGGCCCTGCATTTGCTGGCATTCGGGTCTCCCTCTAAGTCTTTTGTGACAAAGCATTGATCCAGCCGATAAATGAAGTCATCCCAGTTTTCCCCGACGCAATATTACTCGATTTAGTCAATGGTGGCCACAGCTGCATGTTAGTATCCCATCCTCATCGCCAGTTGATACATATGCTTATCACTAGAATAAATCACATGTGGCCCATTGCTGCAGCTGATCACTTTGAAACCTGCAGGAGGAGCCTTCTTTATATAGGGAGGCAGCACGAGGTGCAGTAATGTGTGCCTCCCGGGCTTTCCCCATCTGTTGGCTGTTACATGTAATTACATGAAACAATGCATGGTAACAGAGCATTGCTGCAAATACGTCACAATATTAACGTAGTATTGCAACCAAATCTATATTGGGAACGGCCAAGTGGCCTAGAGTCAGAGTTGATGACCAGAACACATAATTGTTTCATGACCCAACATGTTAGCTAAGTCAAAAGAGGTGATTCTCAGCTCAACTTGATAATAAGTAATCCGACAATATTGAGAAAATGGAAATTGTCCTATCGTTTAGCTGGGTGATCGCAACCACAACTTGATTACATTCAATGCTGCTGAGGCCCTAGGTATACCTTTGTTAAACTGCCTTCAGTGTGCCAGTGCAGTCTTCGGTCGCCTGAGGAAAAGAGTGTTTGAACACCAAGATCTCAAACCTGGCACCAAGCTCATGGTCTACAGAGCAGTAATGATACCTATTATGTATAGACGAACTCCATGAGGCGGAGTACTGTGAGCTAAACTTAATGTGACCTTAGTCTTCTTTATTACAACTCCAGAGTGCCTAAACAACCTTTTATACTGGCTCTGTACGTGTGTGCAGGTGACCATTAGGACTCCAACAGTCGCGCCCTCTGGTGGCAAGTATTACATAGTTGCATACATAAAAATACCCGCCCTTCTACATGCTTCAGAGATATGGACAATGTACAGTAGGCACCTCAAAGCACTGGAAAAGTACCACCAGTGCTGCCTCCGCAAAATCCTGCAAATCCATTGGCAGGATAGGGGTACCAATGTCAGTGTTCTCTCTCAGTCCAACATCCCCAGCATCGAGGCATTGATCATGCTCAACCAGCTCCAATGGATGGGCCACATTGTCTGCATGCCTGATACAAGACTCTTGAAGCAAGCATTCTACTCCGAGCTCCGCTACGGTAAGTGAGCCTCAGGAGGGCAGAGAGACCGCTTCAAAGATACCTTCAAAGCTTCCTTGAAAGAATGTAACATCCTCACTGACTCTTGGGAATCCCTAGCCCAAGACCGCTCAAAGTGGAGGAGAAGCATCCGAGAAGGCACTGAACAATTTGAGTCTCTTCGTCGGGAGCATGCGGAAGCCAAGTACCAAGCACCCCACCCATCTGTCCCTTCAACCACCCTCTGACCCACCTGTGACAGAGTCTGTAGATCCTACATCGGACACATCAGTCACCTTAGAACTCACATTAGTGTGGAAGCAAGTCATCCTCGACTCCAGAGGACTGCCTAAGAAGAAGATGACTATTTTTAAAAGGCCAGTACTAAGAGTCGGAGTCAAGAGATAAAAACAGATTACTTAACAACAGTTCAGCAAAGGATAAATGGAATAGCTTCAAAGGAATACTGAAGAACAGGGCAGGATGAATGTATGAAAGATTACCAAGCATAGACTCAAGAGATATGCCCCTTAAATGGGTCGGCAAAATGATCAGATGTGAAGTAAGGAAGGAAAAAGATCTTCAAAATATCAGAAAGAAGCTGGAGGAGGGTCCTTTGAGATAGCAGGAAAGATCAGAAGTTTATCAAAAAGATGATCAGAAGTGAAGGAGAGATCGAAACACAACGCAAAACAATTCTTGCAGTGCCATAAGAGCCATAAGAGAAGCAATGAAAACCTTAAACAATGTCAAGAGGGATGCAACAAAGGAAGAGCAGAAAGTAGTTAATACACTCAATGATTACTTCTTTGAAGTATTGACTGAAGAAGACTAAAGAAATAGGCCCTGCATTCATGGAAGTAGCTGTGCGGATTGAAAGACTACTAAAGATGAAGTGGAGATTCCAGATAGGCTTACGGAGCTCGACACAAGCAATATTGTGGAACTGATGTCATTGATCCCAGAATACTAGGAGAGACTAGGGTGAAACATATTAAGAGCTTACAATTGTCATGGGACGGTGATTGAATTTTAGGGAAGTGCCATTAGACTGGGAACAGGCTACTTTAACACCTATCTTCAAGAAAATGAATAATTCTAATGCAAGCAACAGACCCACTAGTGTAATATGAATATATGGTAAAATAATAGGATTAATTATCAGGCGAAAACAAGAGCATTACCTATATATAATCTAATAAATAACAACAGTGGGCATTAGAAAAGAAAGGTCTTGCCTGAAATGTTCAAGTAGTTGGAGAAGGGCCACAGAGCTGATTGCTTGCATCAAAGGATTGGATTACGAGGAGAAAAATAAACTTTAGTTTTGAAAGGAGACAACGTAATGGAAATATACAAATACAAACAGCATTGATAAGGCTAAATTAAAACAGAAAATGCTGGAAATACTGCAGATTAAATTTTACAGTTCTATCGGACGATCACGTAGTTGAGCAGATGCCAGTGCTTGGAGCGAGGGTGTTGTCATGAGGCCTTGTACTTGTCCCTCTGGTGGAACAAGGTGTTGGCGATGACAAGGTCATGTTCTAGGCATTTTGTCAGGAGCAGGGTACCGCCTGAATTGGTTTTCCCTATCCGCTCTCTGCCGATCACGCCTCCCCAGAGGTCTGTGTCCTTACCGACTCTGGCATTGAAGTCGCCAAGGAGGATCAGCTTATCATCTGTAGGGACTCGGGACAGGGATTGTTCGAGGCTGGAGTTGAATTCGTCTTTGGTCTCATCTGATGGTTGAGTGTTGGGGTGTACACGCTGATGACTGTGGCGCATTGGTTCTGGGCTAGGGTGAGTCGGAGAGTCATGAGACATTCGCTTATCCCGCAGGGGGAGTCTCTGAGACGGCCCACCAGCTCATTCTTGATGGCGAAGCCAACTCCATGGAGACGGCGTTCTTCTGGTTTGCCTTTCCAGAAGAAGGTGCAATCATCACCTTGTTCTTTGAGCTGGCCTTCCCCTGCCCACTGGGTCTCACTTAGGCTGGCGATGTAACGTCGAAACGTCTGAGTTCCCGGGCAACGATAGCGGTGCGGCGTTCCGGTCTGTCGCTGTTGGGGTTTGAAGCGTGGAAGATGATTGTGCGTGAGTTCTTTCAATGTGGCGTGGCCGTTGCATACCGGCTACCACACGGGCTTACCAGAGCAAGGTCTTGGTCTACTGGCAAGGTGGTCCGAGACAACTGGAGACCAGGCTCTACTGTGGTCCTAGATTCTACGGTGGGATACGAGCTGTAAGTTCGGCATTGAGCAGCGCCTTCAGGAGAGGTGGTGGGAGATCTGAAGTGTGATGAGGGGAGGGGATAAGGGACACTGGGGCCCTGCTCCATTTTAGCTTCTCGAGGGGTCATGAGAGAAGTCAAGAGTGTCTGCCGTCATTACCCGTGCCACATGCCCAACAGTGGCTCCGCCGCTGCTCCTCCAGGTGCTTAAAAAAGAAATCTGTTGCCAATTACAGCTCCTCTAGACCATCTTTGTTTCTTTACTTGTCCCATTACCGTCCTCTTTTTTACATAAGAACATAAGAATTAGGAACAGGAGTAGGCCATCTAGCCCCTCGAGCCTGCTCCGCCATTCAACAAGATCATGGCTGATCTGGCCGTGGACTCAGCTCCACTTACCCGCCCGCTCCCCATAACCTTCTTATTGGTTAAAAATCTATCTATCTGTGATTTGAATACATTCAATGAGCTCGCCTCAACTGCTTCCTTGGGCAGAGAATTCCACAGATTCACAACCCTCTGGGAGAAGAAATTCCTTCTCAACTCGGTTTTAAATTGGCTCCCCCGTATTTTGAGGCTGTGCCCCCTAGTTCTAGTCTCCCCGACCAGTGGAAACAACCTCTCTGCCTCTATCTTGTCTATCCCTTTCATTATTTAAAATGTTTCTATAAGATCACCCCTCATCCTTCTGAACTCCAACGAGCAAAGACCAAGTCTACTCAATCTATCATCATAAGGTAACCCCCTCATCTCCGGAATCAGCCTAGTGAATCATCTCTGTACCCCCTCCAAAGCTAGTATATCCTTCCTTAAGTAAGGTGACCAAAACTGCATGCATTACTCCAGGTGCGGCCTCACCAATACCCTATACAGTTGCAGCAGGACCTCCCTGCTTATGTACTCCATCCCTCTCGCAATGAAGCCCAACATTCCATTCGCCTTCTGCACCTGCTGCACCTGCAAACTAACTTTTGGGATTCATGCACAAGGACGCCCAGGTCCCTCTGCACCGCAGCATGTTTTAATTTCTCCCCATTCAAATAATATTCCCTTTTACTGTTTTTTTTTCCAAAGGTGGATGACCTCACACTTTCCGACATTGTATTCCATCTGCCAAACCTTAGCCCATTCACTTAACCTATCTAAATCTCTTTGCAGCCTCTCTGTGTCCTCTACATAATCCACTTTCCCACTAATCTTTTTGTCTCACACCATCATCCCTTTTGTCATTTAATCACTTCTGCCCTTCACCCTATCACAGACCTTCCCTTTTGTTCTTTCCCTCTACCCCCCCCACCCCTCCTCACCTTTCCCTACCTCTACACTTGCTTAAAATCTGTTAGATCTCTAACATTTTCCAGTTCTGACAAAGGGTCATCGACCTGAAACATTAACTGTTTCTCTCTCCACAGATGCTGCCTGACCTGATGAGTCTGCTTTTACTTGTCAATATTTCACCTTTTAAACTTCTTGTTCTTGCTGCAACATGCCCCCTCCTTTGTCTGTTTGGTTCACACCACAAACTTTTTTCATTTACTACTGATTCGATCCCTCTCCCTAGCATCTGTGTAAGGCTGACCAAGCAAGTTCGCAACCTTGGGGTCGTATTTGATCATGAATTGAGCTTTCTACCTCATATCCGTCTATCACTAAGACTGCCTGTTATGTATGTAAACGTTATAACTGTATAAGACTTGCTACCAGAGGGCGCACCTGTTGGAGGCCCAAGGGTCACCTGCATACATCATGCAAGCGAGTATAAAAGCTTGTCTGCCATGCTGCTTTGGCACACTGGAGTTTTATTAAAGAGACTAAGGTCACATCAGTTTAAGCTTACAGTACTCAGTCTTGTGGAGTTATTCTAAACATAACAATTGGCGACGATTAACAGATCACAAACTTTCACGTGGTTACAGCTGCCGTTGGTATTCTTGAGCGATTTTTAGAGGGTGATGATTGGGAAGCCTTCATGGCCAACGAGCTGGATACGGACGATAAAGCAATCAAGTGCAGGGCGATTCTCCTCACTGTTTGTGGGTCTATAACATACAGCCTCATCAAACATCTGCTAGCACCGAAGAAAACAGCGGAAAAGACACATGCAGCATGGTGTACGCTGGTTCGGGAACACCTCAAGCCAATGGAGAGCATCTTAATGACCAGGTATCGCTTCAATATGCACCATTGCTTCGAGGGTCAGGACGTGGCAAGTTACCTCGTCGCCGACCTAAGACGCCTTGCAGGACCGTGCGATTTTGCTGGATATTTGGGGGAAATGCTGCAGGACTTTTTCTTGTTTGGAATCGGCCACGAGGTCATTCTTCGCAAGCTGCTGTTTGCCGAATCCCCAGACCTGAACAAGGCCATCACGATAGCACTGGCTTTCATGTCCACGAACAAAATTACCAAACTGATATCTTCTCAGCATCGAAGCTCACCGGCAAGTACTGTGCCGAAAATAACGCCATTAGCAGGCAGAACTGTACATGGCAGGGTCGACACATCTGCAGCTGCAAGATCTAGGATGACTCAGAGTCCGCCATGGGGTGTGAATGCGAATCCATTAACACCATGTTGGCACTGCGGACGTAATCATCCGAAGCGGATCATGCAGAACACGTGAGAAGCAACTCAATCCGAGGCCGAGGAAGAAGTGTGTGGGGTACACACCTTCACCACCAAGATTCCTCCTATAATGCTGAAAGTCAAATTAAATGGCATTCCAGTTTCCATGGCGTCAGTCAATTATGAGCCAGAAGGCTTTTGTGAAACTGTGGAGCAACAAAGCACAAAGGCCCAAACTGAGCCCGATTTATACAAAGCTGCGCACTTACACCAAAGAACTTATACCAGTCATTGGCAGTGCGGCAGTGAAGGTATTGTATGATGGAGCTGTGCATGACTTATCATTGTGGATTGTACCAGGCGATGGCCCAACACTGTTCGGCAGAAGCTGGCTAGGAAAGATTCGATGGAACTGGGATGACATCAAAGCACTATCTTCGGTAGATGACGCCTCGTGCGCTCAAGTGCTGAGCAAATTTCCGTCGCTATTTGAACCAGGCATCAGCAACTTCACAGGCGCCAAGGTGCAGATCCATCTAGTCCCTGATGCACGGCCTGTTTATCACAAAGCTCAAGCGGTTCCATATATGATGAGGGAGAAAGTCGAGATCGAACTAGACAGACTTCAAAGAGAGGGAATCATATCGCAAGTTGAGTTCAACGAGTGGGCCAGCCCAATTGTTCTGGTGTTGAAAAGCGATGGCACGGTCAGAATCTGCGGAGCCTATAAGGTAACGATCAACCGAGTCTCGTTACAAGATCAGTATCCACTACCCAAGGCAGATGACCTGTTCGCAACGTTAGCGGGGGGAAGTCTTTCACCAAATTGGATCTAACCTCCGCTTAATCTTTGCAAAGATTGACATGCATCAACTCACACAAAGGAATGTTTATATACCACAGATGCCCTTTTGGGATTCGCTCGGCTGCTGCCATTTTCCAGAGGAACATGGAGAGTCTGCTGAAATCGGTTCCGTGCACCGTTGTGTTTCAAGATGACATCCTGATCACCACTCGTGACACCATCGAACACCTGCACAACCTGGAAGAGGCTCTAAGTCGACTAGACAGAGTGGGACTCAGGCTGAAACGCTCCAAGTGTGTTTTCCTGGCGCCAGAGGTCGAATTTTTGAGAGAAAGATTGCGGCAGACGGCATCAGACCCACGTACTCAAAGACGGAGGCCATCAAGGATGCACCCAGACCACAGAATTGACAGAGCTGCATTCGTTCCTGGGACTCCTCAACTATTTTGGTAACTTTCTACTCGGGTTGAGCACTTTGCTGGAACCATTGCACATGTTGCTACGTAAGGGTGACGACTGGGTTTGGGGTAAATCTGAAGAGAAAGCCTTTGAGAAGGCCAGAAACCTGCTATGTTCTAACAAGTTACTTGTATTGTATGACCCGTGTAAACGTTTAGTGCTAGCTTGTGATGCATCTTCGTACGGGGTCAGGTATGTGTTACAGCAAGCCAATGGGTCAGGCAAACTGCAACCGGTTGCATATGCATCTAGAAGTCTATCTAAGGCTGAAAGAGCCTACAGTATGGTCGAGAAAGAGGCGTTAGCATGTGTATACAGGGTTAAGAAAATGCACCAATACCTATATGGATTCCGGTTCGAGCTTGAAACCGAACACAACCCGCTCATTTCGCTGTTTTCAGAAAGCAAAGGTATAAACACCAATGCTTCGTCCTGCATCCAAAGATGGGCACTAACATTGTCCGCTTATGACTATGTTATCCGCCACAGACCAGGCACGGAAAACTGTGCTGATGCCCTCAGTCGGCGACCATTGTTCACCACCGGGGTGGAAATGGCGCAACCCGCAGACGTGCTTCTGGTCATGGATGTTTTTGAGAGTGAGGGGTCACCCGTCATGGCTCACCAGATCAGGACCTGGACTAGCCTGGAACCTGTGCTATCACTCATAAAAAGTTGCGTCCTCAATGGGAGCTGGTGGACTGTTCCCGGGGAAATGCAAGATGAAATTAAGCCGTTTCACTGAAGTAAAGATGAAATGTCCATCCAGTCGGATTGTCTCTTATGGGGAAATGGCATGGTTTTTTCCAAAAAAAGGCAGGGAAACGTTTATACGTGACCTACATAATACCCACCCAGGCATAGGTCATGATAAAGGCTATCGCCAGGTCGCACGTTTGGTGGCCCGGCATTGACTCCGATTTGGAGTCATGCGTACACCAATGTAACACTTGCTCACGGTTGAGCAGTGCAGCAAGGGAGGCTCCACTGAGTCTGTGGTCATGGTCCTCTAACCCATGGTCCAGGATCCACATAGATTTCGCTGGCCCCCGTCTAGGAAAGATGTTCTTAGTAGTAGTGGACGCTTACTCTAAATGGATTGAATGTGTAATCACGTCATCCTGCATGTCCACTGCCACCATTGAAAGCCTCCGGGCCATGTTCGCCACCCATGGCTTGCCCACCGTCCTTGTCAGTGACAATGGACCATGTTTCACCAGCTCGGAATTCAACGAGTTTATGACCCGCAATAGCATTAAGCATGTCAGGCCTACCCAGTTTTAGCCTGCATCCAACGGTCAAGCGGAACGGGCAGTCCAAACTATCAAGCTGATCCGTGTGACGGACGGCTCCCTGCAAACCCGCTTATCTCGGGTTCTGCTCAGCTACCGGATGCGACCCCACTCGCTCACTGGGGTTCCCCCGAAGGAATTGTTAATGAAGAGAGCACTCAAAACCAGGCTCTCCTTAGTCCACCCGGATCTTAATGATCATGTGAAAACCCGGCGTCACCGGCAAAACATGTACCATGATCGTGCGGCGGTATCGCATGACATTGATGTAAATGATCCTGTGTTTGTCCTTAATTACTGTCATGGTCCCAAATGGGTTGCTGGCACTGTCTTGGCCGAGGAGGGGAATAGAGTGTTTATTGTCAAACTATGTAATGGACAAATGTGCAGAAAGCATTTGGATCGGAACAAACTGCGATTCACTGACAACCAGGAACAACTTGAAGAGGACATCATCACCACCAACACACACCCAACCAGCAATTGACCTCACCATCAATCAAGAGGATGAACTCACTATGCCCAACAGTCCGGTCAGACCAGTCACGTTGCAGTGCAGCAATGACCCGACCAACTCACCCATGCCAGGGTTCGAACTCAGGCGTTCAACCAGGGAGCGAAGGGCCCCGGACCACCTCAACTTGTAAATAACTTGTATCAAAGACTTTGGAGGGGAGGAGTGATGTTATGTATATAAACATTATAACTATGTAAGACTTGCCACCAGAAGGCGCACCTGTTGGAGTCCCAAGTGTCACCTGCACACCTCATGCAAGCGAGTATAAAAGGTTGTCTGCCATGCTGCTTTGGCACTCTGGAGTTTTATTAAAGAGAGTAATGTCACATCAGTTTAAGCTAACAGTATTCAGTCTTGTGGAGTTATTCTAAACAAAACACCGCCCACTTCCACCTTCGTAATATCGCCTGTCTCCACCTTTGCCTCAACTTATCTGCTGCCGAAATCCTCATTCATGCCTTCATCATCTCTCGACATGGCCATTTCAATGCACACCTGGCCGGCCTCCCTAGTTCTACCCACCATAAACTTGAGGTCAGCCAAAACTCTGCCACCCATGTCCTAACTTACACCAAGTCCCACTCCCCTGTGCTCACTGACCTATGTTGGATCCCAGTTAAGCAACGCCTCAATTTTAAAATTCTCATCCTTATTTTCAACTCCCTCCATGGCCTTGCTCCTCCCTATCACTGTAATCTCCTCCAGCCCTATAATCCTCCTGGATCTCTCCATTCCATCTATTCTGGTCTGTTGAACAGCCCTGATTTGAATTGCTCCACCATTGGCGGTCGTGCCTTCACCTGCCTAGGTCCTAAGCTCTGGAATTCCCTTCCTAAACCTCTCCGCCTTTCCACTTCTCTTTCCTTCTTTAAGATGCTCCTTAAAACTTACCCCTTTGACCAAGCTTTTGGTCATCTGCCCAAAGACCTCCTTATATGGCTTGGTGTCAAATTTTGATTTCTTTTATAATGCTCCTGTGAAGCGCCTTGGGACATTTTATTATGTTAAAGGTGCTATATAAATACAAGTTGTTGTTGTAATTGCTACTCCACCCACTGACCACCGTTCCCGGATTGAATCCATCCAGGTCCATTGCTCCACCTGACATCTTTGGTTTTATTCACTGCAGTTCCTACTGTTGGATATTTTAAAACAGCAACCAACAATGCTTCATTCCATTTTGTTGGTATTCCTGCTCATTTCATTCTCCAGGAGCAACCTATCATGTATGTAACCTTCATGTCACAACACTGTACACTGTATACACCTAAGAAATGCACACCTTGACCATAGGGGGTGAACTTGTGGGAGACACTCCTCACCTGGTCATCCAGGTATATAAAGGGTGGTCCCACGCAAGGTCATCACTTCTTGGTCCTGTGAATAAAGGTACAGTGACCTTGTCGCCAGTATGTGCCTCGTGTTGATTTACAGTAGAGTGTAAGGACACAACACAACCCTTTCCCTATTTATCTCTCCCCTCTCATCATGGGTCTTCTAATAGCTTCCCACTCTGTATCACCCTTCAAAATAGCTACTCCATTGGGAAATTAGACTCTTCCGCTCCACAATCTCACCCTGGATGAGCTCATCTAACATAGTGACTTCTTTGTTACTGGCTTTAGATTTCTGCACAGCCACCCTTCAAATAATTGCACCAGTACTGTGCCTCTCATCCCCAAAGCCTAATTCAACTTTTCCCCTTACTCCAGTGGTGTTTTTTTCTGTGAGCATCTCATCCTTTACTACCCATCCCAGCTGTCCTTCAAAGACTTCACTTTACCACCCTGGAGTCCATTGACAATTTCCTCACTGAAATCTCCTCTCCTTACTCAGTCTCTACACCAAGCAATGACTCGCCCTCAGTGATTTTAACTTTCACCTGAAACAATCCTTAAACTCTTACCAAAATTAATTGCTGCTATTTTGTTTCCTCCTCGTGACCAAGAAATACATGGTTCTGAAGGTATAATGTACAACACTGAAACACTATTTAAATTTGTTCAAACTGCCATTTGTTTCCTCTGACAAGCTTGTTGTTAAAGAGAATTATCAGTCTACAAAGCATTTTTTCTTTTAAACACAGAAACATCGGGCTCGATTTTCCCCAAAGCTTTTTTTTGGCATACTCGAAGAGTTACGCCCATTTTTTTGGGGCCCAAGTACGCCAAAAAAAGTTCTAAGTTTTCCCATTTGATTTCTTCATTTTGGCACAGCCTAACCTGCCCTTTAGTTTTAGGGGTGGAGCCTTGATCTGCGCCAAAAAGATTGGGTTGCCACCAGTCACACAATGCGGGCTGAGGCCTCCAAAGTGAAACATACAGCCAGCTCGCAACACATTAAAATACAGTGCAGCAACTTAAAAACATATTAAAATACATTGCAGCAACTTACCTCCAATTATTAAAGTGTCCCCCCCTCCCGATGCCGGTGCCAATCCCTGCCCCTAGACCAGGCCAAAGGGCCTCCTGGTCCGCTCTCCCGCTCTCCCCTAGCCCCAAGTGGCTTGCCAGTCCACTCCCCCGCCCCTAGCCCTGGCCAAGTAGCCTTCCAGTCCACTTTCCCACCCGCCCCTAGGGCCTGACCAGTCTGCTCCCCCACCCCTAGCCCTGGCCGAGTGGCCACCCGGTCTGCTCCCCCACCCCTATATCCAGCCGAATGGCCTCTCGGTGCGCTCCCCCGCCCCTATCCTAGGCCGAGTGGCCTCCCGGTCCGCTCCCCCGCCCCTATCCCAAGCCGAATGGCCTCCTCCCTCCTGGTCCCTGCACCGAACTATACCCGAAAGGCTTCCCTCCCCTTCTCTCTTACCTCTCCTGCTGCTGCTGTCCGGGCATCTGCTGCACTTACCTGCACCGATTTCTTTTCCTTAACTCTCCAGAAGGTTTTTCTGCAGCTGGCCTAAGAAGAACTGGAGTAACTCTCAGTTGCCAAACTTCTCTAAATGGTCAGAATTGGCGCAGGTGGTAGGTTATGCCCCTTTTGGTTGAAAAAACAACGTATCTAAAAAAATCATAACTAACTGAGTTACGCTGGTGCAAATTGATCAGGGAAGCTGTGGTTTTTTTAAACTTAGGCCAAAAAAAGCAGCCTACTCAAAAAAAACGGCACAAATCACTGGGGAAAATTGAGCCCTATGTATGACAGGAAAGCATAGCATTGCTTCACTGCTCGAAAACAAAATTTTATAAGAACATCAACAAATCTTTCTGTTTGTACAAGTTGCCATAGAAAAGTAGTGCTGAGAGTGTGATTACTACATCGGCCATGTCAAGTACTTGTTTGCTTTTAACTGATGACTCACAACTGATAGTACTTTGTTTAAGTTTCTTAAATGATATGGGGATAAGGGGTTATGGGGAGCGGGCGGGGAAGTGGAGCTGAGTCCATGATCAGATCAGCCATGATCTTATTGAATGGCGGAGCAGGCACAAGGGGCCGTATGGCCTACTCCTGTTCCTATTTCTTATGTTCTTATGTCATTGTCCAGGAATGGATGTTCTTATGTCATTGTCCAGGAATGGGGCAATGTTGTCTGGCAAGCAACAGTATGCTGAGTTAGTAAACAGAGTGCAATTTATTACTTCTCTCTTTGCAAATGCTGCTAAAATTTAATTTAAAAAAATGTACGGGTAGAAACGGAAGCTGTTAGAAATACAGCACTTGTGTAGAACTAAATTATCCAAAATGGCAGTCGTGCAACTGGGTTTTTAAAGCAAGTTGTTCCTGTTCTGAAATCCCTAATGAGGGAATAATTTCACTTTAAGAGCTGTGTTTTCACCCATGCAAATTTAAAGGAATAGTTCTTCCTAAAACTTGCTACTGATTTGGAATCAACCCTCAAGTTCAGTTCAGTGTCCTTAACCTGACAATCGCTGCATATGTGACAGAAGTTGCTCCCGCTGGACTTCAGCGACTCTCAAGTGCGTCAGTGCTGGAGAGTCAGCTTGCAAGACGGCGTTCCCCTTAGACCAGCGCTGCTCAGGATTGTGTTTCAATCACCTTGTCATTTCCGACTTCAGGTGGAAGCTCACAAAACTGGCTAATTCATTATTTGTGATTTATGGATGTGTTATACAAAAAATTGAGAGAATCATGAGCGGGTGACGAGATTACAAGCAAAATCACCTCATGGAGGGTTTAAGATGTTCCAAACTTCAAAAGCAAAAGTCAAGGAATATATCCACTGAGCCTTACATAAGGTTATTTTCATTGTAATCATTACCACATATCTCACATGCACTTACATGTTATAGAAGTTACAACAGGGAAACAGGTCATTCGGTCCAACCAGCCATATCAACATTTACCTTCCATGCAAGCAAATATTTCGAAGAAGACCAGGAGAGTTCTCCCTGGTGTCCTGGCCAATATTTATCCATCAATCAACATCACTAAAACAGATTATCTGGTCATTATCACATCACTGTGTGTGGGAGCTTGCTATGCGCAAATATCTGCTGCATTTCAACAATAATTACACTTCCAAAAAAATGTGCCTCACTGGCTGTAAAATACTTTGGGGTTGTTGGTGGTGACCATGACAGGTGCTGTATAAATTCAATTCTTTCTTTCTTTTCCCTAACCCGAGACCTGCCAAGTAATATCCCCTCCGCCATATGAAGAACTATGCACACGGGACCCAGCATGTACACAAAACAGCATGTGCACTTTGGCTCTGTGGTCTGTAATGACCATAGAAAATCTGTAAACTCCTGCACAATAATAATGAAAGTAACATTCTGTGTATTACATCAGATCCATGAAAGGATGTTTATTAAAAGGCACTGCAGTATATTGAAGAATAATTTTGCAAGATGAAATCTCCATGGGACCAAATCATAAACTTAGAATCATAGGGGGTGAAATTCTGTTGCACCTCTTTTGTAACATCTGGGAGGCAGGACATTTTGCACCAGGCGCGGAAGTCCAGCCCCTGGTTAAAAATTCAATTTCCCGTCCCCGAAAGGAAGTGGAGTGCAAAATATGCCATGGGACTTTTTACTACGTTAAAGGCGCTATATAAACACAAGTTGTTGTTGTTGTTATTCCCTTCTCCCTATATACTTATCTAGCCTCCCCTTAAATGCAATTATACTATTCGCTGTGGTAGTGAGTTCCACATTCTCACCAATCTCTGGATAAAGAAGTTGCTTCTGAATTCCCTATTTGATTTCTTGGTGACTATCTTATATTGATTGCCTCTAGTTTTGCTCTTCTCCACAAGTGGAAACATTCTGTGTCTACTCTATCAAAACCTCTCATAATTTTAAAGACCTGTATTAGGTCAGCCTTTTCTTTTCAAGAGAAAAGAGACCCAGCCTGTTCATCCTTTCCTGATAGGTATACTCTCGCATTTCTGGTATCATCCTTCTAAATCTTTTTTGTACCCTCTCCAGTGCCTCTACATCCTTTTTATAATATGGTGACCAGAATTTTTGCGATATTCTAAGTGTGGTCTAACCAAGGTTCAATACAAGTTTAGCATAATTTCTTTACTTTTCAATTCTATCCCTCTAGAAATAAACCCTAGTGCTTGGTTTGCTTATATATGGGCTTGTTAACCTGTGGTGCTTACTTCGCGATTTGTATATATGTACTCCGAGATCCCTTTTAGATTCATATTTTCCAAGTAATGAGTGACCTCCCTGTTTTTCTTACCAAAATGTAATACCTGTACCACACATTTATCTGTGTTGAAATTAATTTGCCAATTATATGCCCATTCTGCAAGTTTTTTAATGTATTCTTGCAATTTGTTGCAGTACTCCTCAGTCTTGTCTATCCCCCTTTACCAATTTGGTGTCATCCGCAAATTTAGAAATTATGTTTTTGATTCCAAAGTCTAAATAGTTAATATAAATTGTGAACAACAGTGGCCCCAGAGGAACACCATTTCCGTCACTCTGAATAGCTACATTTTATCTCTAACACTATTCAAAAACATTCATCATCATCATAAACAGTCATTATTAGTAAAACGATCATATTATACATCTGTGGCTTGCCCGAGGAATGTCAAGGCTGTAAAAGACGGCTCTATGCAAGTTGTTCTGTGTCGCTCCACATAGCACAAGCAATTGGTGACACCTAGTGGCGATTTTGAAACATTGCCGTGATTGTATAGTTACTGTACAGTGACCAGTTCTGAATCAAATCTTATTGAGAAGCTTCTTCTTTGGCCTGGATACTATGTCAGATCTAGAGCCACTCTAAGGTGTCAATGTGTAAAGTTGCATATCAAGTGTGAAGTATTCCCTGATCATTTGTTCTCTCTCCCGTGCGTATTAAGCATCGGGTAGGAGTTCTATAAACTATAATTTAAAAAATAATATTTTGGAAAGTATTTTACATGAGGCTGTAGTGATTCAGTGTATAGGTGATTCTAAATAAAAACAATATAAAAGACTTTGTTTTTTTATAACACTTTCTGAAACACTTTTATAACAGTTGAGGTATTCTCACGTTAGCATCTACCATGATTGGAATTGGATTTACTGTCGGAGATGGGTTTGGACAAATCTGAAACACGTGTAATAAAGAATTATACCATGTCAACTTTGCAAACAAGTACTGCCGTTGACCATTAAGACGCTACTAAAATTATAATGAATGCCAACATCAATTTTTATTTAATCGAAAAGAAGCAGTAACATTTGACCATTTGGGAATGAATTGTTTTTCCTTCAATTTAAAACAATTCTTTCTCCCAGCAGCAGTTAAGTGCTGGGTAGAAGAAGATTCCATTAAAAAAAAATCAATAGCAAATAGGGGGTTTAAACCAAGATGATAAGGCTATTCAAATCCTTTAGCTGCCACGAGAAAATGTCTTTGTCAATAAAACATCAACTTGTGTGTGTATATTACTTTCAACATATATAGGTACAGTAGCATAGTGGTTATGTTACTAGACTAGTAATCCAGAGACTTGAGTTCAAATCCCACCATGGCAGCAGGGGAATTTAAATTCATGAAATAAATCTGGAATAAAAAAATGCTAATATCAGTAATGGTGATGACCATGAAACTATTGGAGTTTCATAAAAAAACAATCTGAATCACTAATGAACACATGTCACTAATTCTTTAGGGAAGCAACTCCGCCACCCTTACCTGATCTGGCCTATATATGACCCACAGCAATGTGGTTAACCCTTAACTGCCCTCTAAAATGACTGAGCAAGCCACTCAGTTGTACAAAAACCGGTACGAAAAACAATAATAATAAAACCAGACAGACCACCTGGCATCTATCCGGCTTCCGACATGACAACAGCACACCCAGCCCAGTCGACCCTGCAAAGTCCTCCTCACTAATATCGGGAGCTTGTGGCAAAATTGGGAGAACTGTCCCACAGACACGTCAAGCAACAGCCTAACATAGTCATACCTTTCAGCCAATCTCCTAGTTTCCTCCATCACTATCCCTGGGTATATCCTGTTCCACCGGTAGGACAGACCCACCAGAGGTGTCAGTGCAGATGGGAGGGAGTGACCCTGGGAGTCCTCAACATTGACCCCAGACCCCATGATGTCTCATGGTGTCAGGTCAAGCATGAGTCAGGAAAACTCCTGCTGATTACCACCTACTGACCTCCCTCAGCTGATGAATCAGCACTCCTCCATATTGAACACCACTTCGAAGATGCACGGAGAGTAGCAAGAGCACAGAATGTACTCTGGGTGGGGGACTTCAATGTCCATCACCAAGAGTGGCTCAGTAGCACCTCCACTGACCGAGCAGACCGAGTCCGTAAGGATATAACTGCCAGAATAGGCCTGCGGCAGGGGATGAGAGAACCAACACGAGGGAAAAACCTACTTGACCTCGCCCTCACCAATTTACCCGTTGCAGATGCATCTGACCATTGTAGTATTGGTAGGAGTGGCCACCGCACAGTCATTGTGGAGACTAAATCCCATCTTCATACTGAAGACACTCTCCATCGTGTTGCGTGGCACAACCACTGTGTTAAATGGGATAGATTCTGAACAGATCGAGCAGCTCAAAACTGGGCATCCATGAGGCGCTGTGGCGCAGCAGCAGAATTGTATTCCACCACAATCTGTAACATCATGGCCCAGCATATCCTTCACTCTACCATTACCATCAAGCCAGGGGACCAACCCCAGTTCAATGAAGAGTGCAGAAGAGCATGCCAGGAGCAGCACCAAGCGTACCTAAAAATGAGGTGCCAACCTAGGGAAGCTGTAACACAGGGCAACATGCATGCTAAACAGCAGAAGCAGTATGCTTTTGACAAGGCTAAGCAATCCCATAAACAATGGATCAGATCAAAGTTCTGCAGTCCTGCCATATCTAGTTGTGAATGGTGGTGTACAATTAAACAACTAACAGGAGGAGGAGGCTCCATGAATATCCATATCCTCAATGATGGCAGAGCCAAGCACATGAGTGCAAAACACAAGGCTGAAGCATTTGCAACCATCTTCAGACAGAAGTGCCAAGTGGATCAGCCATGGACTGCAGAGGATCAAGAAGGTGGCTCATAACTGTAGTGTATGGAGAAAGAGTCAAACTGAACACTATGAGCTCAAAGTAATGTGTGACCTTAGTGTTTTATTGCAGGTCTCCAGAGTGCCTCTCCAACCTGTGAAGCACTCTTAAATACCTGTGCTCCCAAGGGATTATGAGATCCCTTGGGACTCCGGGGAATGAGCCCTCTGCTGGCTGTACAGAGCATATACGAGTCCAGATACATAACAACATTCCCCCCGAAAGTCAATAGTGTAACTATTCACAATGTGAGTCGATCTGGGGCCCTTCTTGCCCTGGTTGATCGTCTCGGTGTGAAGGCTGGTGTTGTTGAGTCATTTGTTGGGCCCTCGCTGGGCTGCTGTGCAGCTGGCCTTGCTGGGTTGCCTGGTGTGTTGAGCCCTGCAGGGCTGCTGTGGATGATGGGTTCTGCTTCATGGTCAACCATGGTGTTGGTTGCCACTGGTGTGTGTGTTGGAGGATCAAAAAAGGTAGGGTCCAAGGTGGGTTGCTCAGGGTAGTCCGTGAATCTGAGTTTGATTTGGTCCAAGTGTTTCCAGTGAATGAGTCCATTTTGAAAGTTTGATCCGAAACATCCTGCTCCCCTCTTTGGCCATGACAGTGCCGGGAAGCCACTTGGGACCTTGCCCATAATTTAATACAAATACAAGATCATTGACTTCAATCTCGCGTGACACATTTGCGCCATCATGGTATGCACTTTGTTGAAGCCGCCTGCTCTCTACCTGTTCATGTAGATCAGGGTGAACTAATGAGAGCCTTGTCTTAAGTGCTCTTTTCATGAGCAGTTCAGCAGGTGGGATCCCAGTGATTGAGTGGGGTCTCGTGCGGTAGCTAAGCAGGACTCAGGATAGGTGAGTCTGCAGTGAGCCTTCAGTTACCCTCTTCAAGCCTTGCTTGAAGGTTTACACTGCTCTCTCTGCCTGACCATTGGACGCTGGTTTAAACGGGACAGATGTGATATGTTTGATCCCATTACGGGTCAGAAATTCTTTGAACTCAGCACTGGTAAAACATGGCCCATTGTCGCTTACCAGGACATCGGGTAAGCCATGTGTGGCAAACATGGCCCGCAGGCTTTCAGTGGTGGCAGTGGACCTGCTGGCCGACATTATCTCACATTAAATCCACATGGAGTATGCGTCTACAACCACAAGGAACATTTTACCCAAAATGGGGCCTGCATAGTCGACATGTACCTTAGATCACGGTTTGGAGGGCCAAGACCATAAACTTAGCGGTGCCTCCCTGGGTACATTGTTTAACTGCGAGCATGTATTACATCTGTGAACGCAGGACTCTAAATCCGCATCGATGCCGGGCCACCACACATGGGAGCTGGCTATCGCTTTCATCATTACGATGCCTGGGTGGGTACTGTGGAGGTCATTGATGAAGGTGTCTCTGCCCTTCTTGGGGACCACTACTCGATTGCCCCACAGAAGGCAGTCTGCCTGTATAGACATTTAATTTTGCGCCGTTGGGACGGCTTTATCTCTTCCTGCATTTCCACTGGGGCACTGGACCAGCTCTAGTGAAGCACACAGCTTTTGACTAGAGATAATAAGGGGTCCTGGCTTGTCTAGGTTTTGATCTGCCGGGCAGTGACGGGTGATTGTTCACTCTCAAATGCTTCCATAACCATGGCTAGATCTGTGGGCTATGCCATTTCCACCCCCGTGGTGGACAATGGCAGTCTACTGAGAGCATCGGCGCAGTTTACTGTGCCTGGCCTGTGGCGGATGGCGTAGTTGTATGCGGACAACATGTGCGCCCATCTCTGGATGCGGGCCGATGCGTTGGTATTTATCCCTTTGCTCTCGGAAAACATGGATACAAGTGGCTTATGGTAAGTTTACAATTCAAATTTTAGCCCAAACAGGTATTGATGCATTTTCTTTACCCCATAGACAGACGCTAAAGCTTCTTTATCAATCATGCTGTAGGCTCTCTTGGCCTTGGACAGACTCCTGGATGCATAAGCAACAAGTTGCAGTTTCCCGAAATCATTGGCAATACACACCCGACGCCATATGACGACGCATCACATGCTAGCACCAAACGCTTACATGGATCATACAACACAAGCAATTTGTTTTAGCATAACAATGTTCTCGCTTTTACAAAGGCATTTTCTTGGCTTTTGCCCCAAATCCATTCGCCCCCTTTTTGTAGTAAGACATGTAATGGTTCTAGCAGGGTGCTGAGACCTGGTAAGAAGTTACCAAAGAGTCCCAGGAACGACTACAGCTCCGTCACGTTCTGTGGTCTCGGTGCGTTCTCGATTGCCTCAGTCTTCGCGTTGGTGGGCCTGATGCCATCCGCCGTAATCCTCCTTCCCAAGAACTCCACTTCGGGCACCAGGAGAATGCACTTCAAGTGTTTTAACCTGAGCCCCACGCGGTTGAGCCGACTAAGAACCTCCTCCATATTCTGCAGATGCTCGACTGTGTTCCGACCTGTGACCAAGATGTCGTCCTGGAAGACCACGGTGTGCGCGACTGACTTCAATAAACTTTCCATGTTTCTCTGGAATATCACCGCTGCTGATCCGATTCCAAACGGGCATCTGTTATAAACAAAAAGACCTTTGTGCATGTTGATGCAGGTGAGGGCCTTCGATGATGCCTCCAGTTCCTGCGTCATGTCGGCTGAAGTCAGATCCAGCTTCGTGAATGTCTTTCCTCCCGCCAGCGTTGCAAAGAGGTCATCGGCTTTTGGAAGTGGGTATTGGTCCTGCAGGGAGAAACGTTGATAGTTACTTTGTAATCACCACAAATTCTGACGGTGCCGTCTCCCTTGAGGACTGGGACAATAGGACTGGCCCACTCACTGAACTCGATCGGTGAGATGACGCCCTCTCTTTGTAGCCAGTCTAGCTCGATTTCTACCCTATCTCTCATCATGTATGGTACCGCTCTCGCCTTGTGATGGATGGGTCGCACCCCCGGAATTAGGTGGATCTGCACTTTTTCTCTTTGGAATTTCCAGATGCCTGGTTCGCACAGCGAAGGAAATTTGTTTAAGACTTGAGCACATGACGTGTCGTCAGCAGACAATAGCGCTTGGATGTCGTCCCAGTTCCAGCGTATCTTTCCCAGCCAGCTCCTGCCGAGCAGCGTGGGACCATCACCCAGTACCATCCAAAGTGGTAGCTTGTGCACCGCTCCATCATAGGAGACTTTACAGTAGCACTGCAGGAATCAGTTCTTTCGTGTAAGTTCTTAGTTTCGTGCGAATTGGAGTTAAGACTGGCCTTGAGGTCTTGTTGCACCACAACCTTTTGAAAGTCTTTTTGCCCATGATGTACTGGCTCACGCCCGTGTCCAGCTCCATTGACTCCGGGAGTCCATTTAGTTCAACCTTCAGCATTATCGGGGGACAATTCATGGTGAATGTGTGCACCCCATGCACCTCTGCCTCCTCTATCAGAGGTTCTGTTTTGTCGTGATCCTCCGTGGATCTGTCTTCCTCTGCGACGTGGTGGTTTGCAGGTTTAGCAGGCCTAGCAGCTCGCCTGCACACTCATTGGAGGTGTCCCATTGTTCCACAGCCCTTGCAAATGTATCCTTTGAATTGGCATGAATGGAAACGATGATCACCCTCGCAGCGCCAACAAGATGTTAATGGCCTTGCATTTATCACCCTTGATGGTGGACTCTGAGACATCTGCGGACGTGTAACTACAGGTATGTGTGACCTGCCCTGTCCATTACGATTCAAAAACAACATCACTTTGTTCACGGTACTTGTAGCAGCACTTGTGTGCTGAGAGATTTGCTTAGTATTGTCACTGATGGCAATGAACGCCTGGGCTATCGCTATGGCCTTACTCAAGGTTGGGGTCTCTACAGTCAAAAGTTTGCGAAGTATGGTTTCATGGTGAATGCCAAGTTTGAAAAAGTCTCTGAGCATGTGCTCCAAATGTCCTTCAAATTCGCAATGTCCTGTAAGGCGTCTTAGCTCAGCGACATAACTCGCCACTCCCTTTTCAGATCTTTTGATGTAGAACCGGTACCTCGCCATCAGAATGCTTTCCTTTGGGTTCAAATGCTTTTGGACCAGTGTGCACAAATCATCGTACGATTTCTCAGTGGGTTTCGCTGGAGTGAGCAGATTCTTCACGAGGCCATACGTTGGTGCCCCACAGACAGTGAGGAGGATCGCTCTACGTTTGGCAGGGCTCTCTTCCCCATCTAGCTCGTTGGCCATGAAGTATTGGTCGAGTCGCTCCACAAAAGTTTCCCAATCATCTCCCTTCAAGAATTTCTCCAGGATGCCCACTGTTCTCTGCATCTTTGGGTTGGCTGCCTGTGTCTCATCACCAGTTGTAGTGTATGGAGAAAGAGTCAGACTGAACACTGTGAGCTCAAAGTAAAGTGTGATCTTAGTCTTTTATTGCAGGTCTCCAGAGTGCCTCTCCAACCTGTGAAACACTCTTAAATATCTGTGCTTAAATATGAGATCCCTTGGGACTCAGGGGAATGAGTGCCCTGGTGGCTGTACAGAGTATATACAAGTCCAGATACAAAACAATAACCACCTTTTCAAGGGCAATTAGGGATCGGTAATAAATGCTGGCTTTGCCAGCGACATCCAAATCCCAGAATCGAATAAAAAATATAATAATTAAAGATCCCAAGACACTTCACTTAAGAGAGAAACAAACTGAGGAGTAGTGCTAAGAAAGATGATGGAAAGAACGGTCAGATAGATGTGTTTTGAGGATTCTTTTAAAGGCAGAGAGGGAAGAGCAAGGCACAGAGGTTTAAGATGGGAATTCCAAAGGGTAGGTGCCACACGGAAGAAAACTCTGTAACTGAGTGAGGAGTGTCTGGGGGATAGGGGTGGAATGCAGAGAAAGTCAGAGGATCGTAGGGCACAGGCTGAGGTGCATGGCTGCAGGAGGTTGCAGAGGCAAAGTGGGACAAAGCCATGGAGGAAATGAGGGAAGGGTTTTGTACTGGGGGCAGAAAGCCATTAAAGGCAGGCATGTACGACACGACATGTGGCCACAAGACGTTTAGGCAAGTTGGAGTCTGTGCATCATGCAACTAGGGAGGCCAGCTGGGAAGACATTGTAGAAGTTGAGTCTTGAGGAAATGAAATTGTGGATCAGGGTTTCAGTAGAGGGGAGGGTTAGGCATGGAAACAGGCACTGCTGCATAGGTGGTCTTTTTGACGGATGGATATGGTGTTTGAGGTAGTGCACTGCCTGGTTCAACCTGAATGAACAGTCGGGAATGGAGATGGAGTCAGGGTCAAGGGCACAGAGTTTTTAGTGAGAGCTGAACAGAATGGTTTTGCTTTTCTTAATGTTCATGTGGGGAAAGTGCTGGCTCATCCATGACCAAATATTAGACAGTCAGACAGACAGAGTCAGACAACATCTGGATTGCACAATCG
The DNA here is from genome assembly GCF_044704955.1 of Pristiophorus japonicus. NCBI lineage: Eukaryota > Metazoa > Chordata > Chondrichthyes > Pristiophoridae > Pristiophorus > Pristiophorus japonicus. The sequence continues at coordinate 165,307,664 of NC_091982.1, read as the reverse complement.
AGGGTGGTGGCGGAGAAATCAAGCTGGGTACAAATCAACATTCAAATGGAACTGATCCAAAAGTACTCTGAAAGAATTGAATTTGTCAACAATAAAACACGTCATTGCTTTCAGATTTAAAAAAATCTTTCATTTTTCAAAAAGGTAGAGGGTGTACACCCAAATCTTTTAGCACCAAATTCCATTTACTATGGCAGGATCTTTGTAAATAGGTTTCAATTAAAAAGCCACAGTGAGCTGTTTTATCAGTTCAACTTTATCTTTACATGCCTTTCGTTTTAAAGATGGGTCCGAATAGCAGGGACCTGACAGGAATTTTTAAACTGAGCCCCAGTAGCATCAATGTTCTGTTACTGAGAAGAGAACTTTTATTTTAATGTTTTGAAATGCCTTCATGTCAAATGAAAGATCCAAACCTTGTTCTCAGCACACACTGGCTCCCAAGCCCCAATTTTTATTTCACTAAAACTTCAAAAATAACTAGAATTCTTTACAGTGAATTTTTAAGCCTTTTATTTGGAAAGGCCGTCTATTGATCATCAAGGGGTATATATGTTTAAATAAAACCAGTCAGCTCGAACAAAGTAAAGCAGACCCAATAGACAGAATGGAATCCCCTGCCTCACACACACACACATAGAATGAGCGCTGCTACATTTTATAGCAATAGTTTGCAGAATCTGAGAGAATGTAACAGATTGGGAATTGCGTTAAGAGTCAGAACATCGTACATTTCTAGTGGTCTCATCCCTGCTGTGGGCAGCACCAGTTACTAAATTGGAAAAACGGGCACGTCCTTTCCCTGTGGTTGTGCCCTGTCACAGGGCCACGGATAAAAGGGAGATTGAATATTTACCTGCCAACTGGCAGAAATTCCAGTCACTGGCAGCAACGCCGCCTCTGCTGGTGCTTTGATCATTGTTAACTACTTTAACAGTTAATTAACCATTTTCCCTCTGCATGTTCCAGCCACTGATGCTGAATAAAACACTTGCAAACAGCAGTGCCAGAACTCCACATGAATCCTGCAGGGAGTTACAATATGATTCACAGCACAGTGCAGGGTTTGCATGAAGAGCTCTCATACCTTCCTGAACCAAACCAGTTTATCAATGTCTCATCTTACTGTGCGCTTCTGCTTTGCTTCTTAGCAACCAAATAGAAGCAACATTCAAGAAAATAAAACTCAAATTGTAAGAACTCATTTTGATTTTCCCTACTCCTGATTGATCAAGAATGTCATAACATTTAGTTCTCTGACTTTAAAAAGGAATTAACTACGTTCACTAGCCCATTGTTTAGGCTTTTCCCTTTGATAAAATCTACCTGATCCTCTGCATATTCTCAAAGAAAATGGACGAGGAACAGCAGCAGTTTCTGCCTTTAAAGTTGAATGTTGGTGGAAAGATTTTTGAGACTCTTCCTGATACTCTTGCCAAGGTTCCCAGCTCCAAGCTTAGCAGGATTCTCACTGGATCAGAGTCCTCCATACAACAGATAGGACCCAGGGAGTACTTTATAGACAGAGATGGATCTTTGTTTGGATACATTTTAGACTTCCTCAGGACATCTGAGTTACTGCTGCCCAGCGATTTCAGCGCCTACGATTTGCTGGTGAAGGAGGTTGAGTTCTATGAACTGGATCCAGTGTTGTACACACTGGAGACGTTGCAGAGGAAAAACAAATCAGAGATTCTGGAGATACGCTATGTTCGAAAGGGGTTGCGAGCGTTTTTCAGAGTCTTTGGCTCATCTATGGAAACAGTTGATGAACTTTCCAGTCAGATAACAATGCACATGGAGAAAAGGAACTTAAGTCCATGGGCTTCTATTGAGAAAAATAACCCTACTCCTGCCCAAAATCCTTCATTCCATGACCTGGCTTTCCAATGTGGAGCTAACCCTTATGGGAATGGAGGGCAAGTTAATATGTAAGTACTGAATTCAAATAATAATTTACATATGAGTTACAAGTTCAATCTAAAAAGAATTTAATAACAGGGCCCAATATATCAATATACTGCAGAGTTACAAACCAGCTTTGTGAACATGCTTTCCAAAAAAACGATTACATTTCCCCCTTCAATGACTAGAACACCATTAAATTATGGGAATGCACAGATTTAAGCTGTGTGATTTTTGAGAATGTGATTTTTGAGAATGTGAGCATAATCACAGAGAAAAGTAGTTTTTTTTCTGTTTTTCCACAGAAGTGGAATTTCAACCACTTCACTCACTTCTGGGAGACACTTGTGCAACGTGTTCAACCCTTTATGTAGAGGCACTGGTGTGCACCGCTTTTATTGGTGATGCTCGTGTTCACCACCATATAATGAGCTGCTGATGTGCATCACGTTCAATACTTGAGAGACACTGATGGGTATCATGTGCATTGCATAGAATTACATTGGCCCGGATTTTGGGATGATAACGGGGAGGCTAACAATGCTCAGTTATTACGGGGGTAAATCAGACAGCAACTTCTAGCGTCTGCACATGTACATTTAAACACAGAAATCCAGAAGTTGTGTCAGAGATACCCTGCTCCTCCACATGATGCGCTGTTGCAGACCTCGCTGATAGACTCAGCATTGAAATGACTGTGCGCCGTGAAATTACTGTACTTGCCCACTAGTTCGCCACGAAAAATGTCTGAAAAAGTTTGGGCTAGTGCATTTAGGAGTGAGTTTTTAAACAGCATGATAAGTGATAATTACTGCCGAACAACCTCCCTGGCCCTGAAAAATTAATTTTACAAGGGTAAAGTCTCATTCCCTCAGAAGAAAATGTGTTAGAGATTTTTTTTAAAGAAGTATTGATTAATATTTTCTGTCTGTCTCTTTTTTCTCTCTTCCTTAATTCCATCTGTATTTCCCCAATCTTTATTTTGCTTTCTGTACATTACTTAAATCAAAATTATATTTCCTGGTTTGGACTATGCATGTCTCCGTGAGGATTCTTCAATCTGATAGGCCTTGCTCACGGATGCCACAAATACCATGTAGAGGGCGTGTGCTGGAACAAATGCCAGATTAGAGGAAGCCAGTCCAAACTTTATGAGCAGCTGGCAGTGAGGTGAATGGTGAGTGCTGTTCCTTCGCCGCTGACTGCAAGATCTGGGCCTTTGTATTCACAATACAGAAACAGTTCATTCGGCCCAACAGGTTTATGCCTGTGTTTATGCTCCTCACCATCTTCCTCCCACCTTACTTCATCGCATCTTGTCATATCCTTCTATTCCTTTCATGTACTTATCTAGCTTCCTCTTAAATGAATCTGTGCTGTTTTTCTCAAGTACTCCTTGTGCTAGAGTTCCACATTTTCACCACTCTCAGTAAAAAAGTTACTTCTGAATTCCTTATTGGTTTTATTAGTGACTGACTTTGGACTCCCTCACGTGGAAACATCTTCAACATCTACCCTATTAAATCTCTTCATAATTTTAAAGACCTTTATCATGTCACTTCTCAGCCTTCTCTTTTCTAAAGAGCACAAACCTGTTCAGTCTTTCATGATCATCTTTGTAAATCATTTTTTGAATCTTCTTCAGTGCCTCTAATTTTTGTAATATGGAGACCAGAACTGTGCACAGTACTCAGTGCGATCTAAGCGAGGTTCGATACAAGTTTGACATAATTTCTCTGCTTTTGAATCCTATTCTTCTAGAAATGAATCCCAGTGCTTATTGAATTTGTTATGGCTTTGTTAACCTGCGTTGCTACTTTTAATGATCTGTGAATCTATACCCGTTGATCCCTTTCCGCCTCTACCCCATTTAAACTCTTATTTTCAAAAGTCATAGGTTGCCGCCTTACACCAAAATGCATCATCAACTCGTACTAATCAATATTGAAATTAATTTTCCATTTACACACCCATTCTTCACATTTTTAAACATCTTCTTGGATTTTGTCATCTTCCTCAACATTTGGTGTCATACCCCAACATTTGATGCCATCCACAAATTTTGAAGCAGTACAAGTCGAAATCATTTATGTAAATGTGAATACCGCTGATTTCTGTGGAACACTACTTCTCGCCTTCTGCCCGTCAAAGTTACTACCTTTAACCCATTCTGCTTCTTGTCCCGACTTCACATGCTCTGACCATAGTCATGCGTCTGAAAATCCAAGTATATCACATCGACTGTATTGCCCTTGTCTTCTCTTTCTGGTTACTTCTTCAAAGAAATCAATAAGGTTGGTCAAGCATGACCTTCCCTTTTGAAATCTTGCTGAATATTCTTTGTTATATTTTTAGTTTCTAGATGTTTTTCTATTATATCTTTGAGTAAATGTTAGCTTTCCTACTACCAATATAAAGCTAACTGATCTGGAGTGCCTTGGATTTGTTCTATCTCCCATTTTAAATATAGGGATACTGTTAGCTGTCTGCTAGGCCTCTGGCACTATTCCATTTTCTATTCTAGTTTGTGCTGACTTAGCTAAACTCAGCAAATATGATAGGGACAGTAAAGTTGGCCTCAGTGCAGATCAACCACATTGTTATCCTGTAATTCCTACTTGAAGTATGTATATTGGATGACAACAAGATTGGTCTTGGCAGCTAGGGCTCCATGACAGAATAGCCTGTTGACATTCACTGTTATGACCAGTATACACCAATAGACACATTGGATGAGGTACTCAAGGGCAATGGGCATCCATGGCACACACCACAGAAAAGGAGTCAACATGCTCAGGAGAAAGGTGGGTGAGGAATGGAGATAAAATTGGCTAGGAATAAAAAGGGGTAATGAAGTTGTATAGAATTAAAAAGGCTTTTTGTTTCTCTGTATCCTTGGTTGGTAAACAACACAAATCAGCAAACTACTGTCACAGGTAAGCTATCATGTAGGACGCCTCAACAAGCCTCAAGGGGAAAACCATGTGACGGATTATTGACAGTAACTGTACCACATTATATTGTTCATATCAGGAAATCAATTTTTTGAAAAATACTTCCCCAGTTTTTTGTATCTTCCATTCCTCAGATATGTGCAGGTGACGCCAGAGGACAGAAAGATTCTTCTGGGGTTCAACGTTTTGGGAATCCTCATTGATTATCTGACAAAGGTTGGATTTTATCTTCACAGTACAAGAGCAGTCCATCATCAGGACACAGTGGAATGTTATACATTCAAACGCAACATGAACTAAACCACAGTAAAACACAAGCATCTCATGTCTATCTACGTTGCTGATTGATGTTCAACAGTAAAGGAGTTGGGCAACTACCTGAGTGAATGTATTTAATATTACTATTTGTCATATCAGATATTTCACACAAATATAACAAAATCCCCAATGACTTTATTGGAGCAATTTTTTTCACTCACAGGTGATGGGAGACGGTACCTTGCGAGTTCATTTGATTGAGAAAAGGTGTTCTCTCATTATTATGGCGGAGACGAGCCCCAAAATTGAGCAATATAATTGTGAATCACAGCAACGATAACATGGTTAAAACACCATCAACCAAAGGACTATCTAGACCCTGCAATGCGTTACAACTGCAGTTTGATGGGGTCCACAAAAAGTCTATGAGGGTTTGGTAGAATTCACCTTCTTGGTACGGATAATCCAGCAACAGAAATACAAGATTTCAAGCTTGGTGAATATTACATGCAATTCAATGGGAAGTGTTCTATGTTTGAGGTTTTACCCCAATATAGAACCAACTGGCATGTTACTGATGCACAAAATAGCTCCTGTACAGCTTTTGAATTTGATATTCCACTGTGATTTCCTGCATTGTCTTGACTGCTATCTTTACAATTGAGAAACCAGTGTGAAGGCCCAAGGCACATATTGCAGGTCACCACCAAAGTTGGAAAAGAAAAGATAATCAGAAATGGGGGGGGGGGGGGGGGGTGAGGGGTGAAGTTTTTGGCACCATTAACAAGAAGGTGGGATAATTCCACTTAAGGTCAGAGATGAGTTAACTGTTTACTTGGCATGCAATTCTTCTTGTCTATGTTATCCCCAGCCCAACAAATTTAAACCACCAAAAAATCCATACCGGGCACACACACGAGCTTCTTGCATTTTTATTCCTATTCCTGCAAATAATTTAAAATGCATCCTCCATCACAAAAAGTAGTAACGTGCATAACTGCATCCAATTAGAAATTATAGTCATATATAAATTTGGAATAATTCCACTTCACAGTGAAACTAAAGAGGTAAAGAAACAAAAAAAATGGTGGAAATATGCAAGAAGCACATCCTGACTTTTTGTAGCGGCGCCTTCCTCTACTAAAATGGCTGTTTCGTTAATAGGTCGATACGGACGCTCTATTTAACAGGAATATGGTTTATAGTCAAACCTTTTACATATTTTATAATTTTGCCTTTTTTGAATTTGATTTAACTCCCGCTGCATTAACACCCATTATAGTTGGCTGGAAATAATTAGAAGACGGTTTTTATCCTCCCTCCATGGAGATTGACTCCTTATTGGAATTTTAATTCCAGTGTCACCCAAATAGCCATCATTGATGTGTGATCCTGGACAGAGTATCAACAGGTTCTTCAACCCTTGGGGGAAATTATTATAGTTGAGTCATCTTAACCTTATCAAACATCTATTCCTGGGCCTCTTGTAGAAGTGACTTGAAAGCAATCATAAGAACATAGGAAATAGGAGCAGGAGTAGGCCACCTGGCCCCTCGAGCCTGCTCCGCCATTTAATAAGATCATGGCTGGTCTGATCATGGACTCAGCTCCACTTCCTTGCCCGCTCCCCAAAACCTTTTATTCCCTTATCGCTCAAAAATCTATCTCCGCTTTAAATATATTCAATGACCCAGCCTCCACAGCTCTCTGGGGAAGAGAATTCCATAGATTTACAACCCTCTGAGAAGAAATTCCTCATCTCAGTTTTAAATGGCCGGCCCCTTATTCTGAGACTATGTCCCCTAGTTTTAGTTTCCCCTATGAATGGAAATATCCTCTCTGCATCCACCTTTTCGAGCGCCCTCATTATCTTACATGTTTCGATAAGATCACCTCTCATTCTTCTGAGCTCCAATGTGTATAGGCCCAACCTACCTTCATAAGTCAACCCCCTCATCTCCGGAATCAACTGGTGAACCTTCTCTGAACAGCCTCCAATGCAAGTATATCCTTCCTTAAATACGGAGACCAAAATTGTATGCAGTTCTCGAGGTGTGGCCTCACCAATACCCTGTACAGTTGTAGCAGGACTTTTCTGCTTTTATACTCTATCCCCCTTGCAATAAAGACCAACATTCCATTTGCCTTCCGGATTACTTTCTGTACTTGCATACTAACTTTTTGTGTTTCATGCACAAGGACACCTAGGTCCCTCTGTACTGTTTTTATTCCAGATTCCAGTATCTGCAGTATTTTGCTTTTGTATTAGTGTTTAAGTTCCTCTGTACTGCAGCACTTTGCAATTTTTCTCCATTTAAATTATAATTTACTTTTCTATTTTTTCTACCAAAGTGGATAACCTCATATTTTTCCACATTATACTCCATCTGCCAAATTTTTGCCCACTCACTTAGCCTGTCTATATCCCTTTGCAGATGTTTTGTGTCCTCCTCACAATTTGCTTTCCCGCCCATCTTTGTATCATCAGCAAACTTGGCTACATTACACTCTGTCCCTTCATCCAAGTCATTAATATAGATTGAGGTAAATAGTTGAGGACCCAGCACCAATCTCTGCAGCACCCCAATAGTTACTGTTTGCCAACCGGAAAATTACTCATTTATCCCAACTCTCTGTTTTCTGTTAGTTAGCTAATCCTCTATCCATGCTAATATATTATCCCCAACCCCGTGAACTTATATCTTGTTCAGTAACCTTTTATGTGGTACCTTATCGAATGCCTTCTGGAAATCCAAATAGACCACATCCACTGGTTCCCCCTTATCCACCCTGCTCATTACATCCTCAAAGAACTCGAGCAAATTTGTCAAACATGATTTCTCTTTCATAATTGAATGCTTGATTTAATTATGCTTTTCCAAATGTTCTGCTACTGCTTCCTTAATAATGGACTCCAGCATTTTCCCAACAACAGATGTTAGGCTAACTGGTCTATAGTTTCCTGTTTTTTGTCTGCTTCCTTTTTTAAATCAGGAATGAAATTAAGACAATTTTCACCTCCTTAACCCAGGAGGACCAAGCTCAACTGTTGCATCCTACCATTCCCCCAGCTCAGATGGGCTAACTCGGCATTGACCAGGGAACCAATCTAGGTTCTTCTGGGTCTCTCTTAGGTACTCGCTGGATGAACCCATTGAACCATCATGTGAGCCCTCAAGTGGCACATATTTGCAGAAAAATTCAAACAGCCAACAATCAGCAATCACACCACATTTTTCTATATGTAAACTTAATGGTGCAGGAAAGTCAGAGGAAAAACATTTGAATAGCAATCAATTACATGGCGTTTTTTCAAATGACTAATGGTAAAGAACATAAAAAGTAAAAGCTCATACATTTTTATACTCATCCACTAGCCTTTAAACAATCCAAATGTGCTCCTTTTAACAACCTTTACTCTTTACTCTTTTCCTATATATGAAACATTGCAAAATGCTGTTAGTCTCTTCAAGGCATTTGATTCCTTTGCTTTGGTTTCTCGGTACCATAACTTACTGCACTTTGGTTTGACTTTCTTTCTGGTTCCCAGATCAGTCTTTTTTCCTTATGTGCATTTCTGTAACAACCTGGCCATGTCTGAAATAATTCATTGAATCTGTGCAACAATTGCAATGGGTAGTGCACTCGAAACAAATGTTCTGGATATTAAATATCAAGCATTTTGGGGGAGTGTAGTAGAGAGCACCACTGAAGCTGCAGGTTGATATTACTGAATTAATTGGGGTTTTTTCTGAGAAAAGAATTGAAAGAATATTTGCCATATTATAGCACTTTGTGTATTAAATTCGATTAAAGCAGACTTGTATTTATATACTGTCTTTCACAATCTCAGGACATCCCAAAGCACTTTACAGCCAATAAAGTACTTTTGGAATGTAGTCACTGTTGTAATGCAGGAAACACATCAGCCGATTTGCGCACAGCAAGCTCCCGCAAACAGCAATGTGACAATGACCAGATTTATTTTAGTGGTGTTGGTTGAGGGATAAATATTGACCAGGATACTGGGGAAACCTTCCCAGCTCTTCTTTGAAATAATGCCTGGGGATCTTTTACATCCACCAGTAAGGGCAGACAGGGCCTCGGTTTAACATCGCATCCAAAAAATAGCACCTTTGACAGTGTAGCACTCCCTCAGTAGGGCACAGGAGTCAGCCTTGTGTCGTTCTATGTTCCATGGTCTATTCTGGGTGACCACAGTCGCACACTGGAGGGTTTTTAATTCTCCATGTATGCATCAAGTATCCGCACCTGCCACAGTTTGTGCGGCTGCAACTCTCCAAACCACAGAACTGTACTTTGAATTTCCAGACTGTACAATACATATTTGATAGCGGTTGTGGAAACTTTTCTAAAGGTGCTGCAACTGAAATCGATACAAAATGTGTGCCATGTATGAACCAGATTTTGCTTACACTTTGATACGACTGCAGGAAGTACATTAGTGAGATAAGTGATGTTGTAATTAAGTCTCTGGAGTGGGGCTTGAGCCCACCACCTTCTGACTCACACCAGAGTGCTTTCACTGGCCCACGGTAAAGATGGAACAAAAATCTTATTACTGTGTGCTAATGCTGAATACACGTACCTCCAACACACTTCCTTGAAATCCATGGAGTTGCAATTTTTGCTTCCCTTGCTGAAGTGACTGGTCTTAAAAGGCAGTGACAGCCTTGTAAAGAATAATAAAAATTATGACGTTTGATCAGAATGTCACAAAGTTTTGTTTTTGATTGAAATTTTGAAGACAAAGAAACCAAAGTAAATCAATTGGCAACTTCCCTGTTTTATTGTAACTTTGTGTAGAAAGCGCATTTGAAATTCCACAGCTTTGGGAAACACGACTCCCGACATTATAAATGGATCACTGAAAACAAAGCATGGTTACTTTCCTTTCAGCAACGGTGATATGCTGCCTGCAAAAGATCATAGAATTAGAAGCAGGAGTAGGCCATTTGGCCCCTCGAGCCTGCTCTTGGTATTGGTGACTTGGGTATTGTGTCGTTCTATGTTCCATGGTCTATTCTGGGTGACCACAGTCGCACACTGGAGGGTTTTTAATTCTCCATGTATGCATCAAGTATCCGCACCTGCCACAGTTTGTGCGGCTGCAACTCTCCAAACCACAGAACTGTACTTTGAATTTCCAGACTGTACAATACATATTTGATAGCGGTTGTGGAAACTTTTCTAAAGGTGCTGCAACTGGAATCGATACAAAATGTGTGCCATGTATGAACCAGATTTTGCTTACACTTTGATACGACTGCAGGAAGTACATTAGTGAGATAAGTAATGAAGCACAAGAAAGAGCAATGGAAAATAACAAGAAAATCCTTTTTATAGCAGACATGAAGGAACAAGCAGTTACAGATGAAGCGACAGTAGATCCCTGTGAAATCAATAAATGCTATGACTGCCCAGCAGAAGGTTGTAACACCTCTGATATGCTCTCTTTTGTGACATTGATTTTTTTTAGTACCTCTAAGATTCTTGGTTAGTGTGACTGTCATTTCAACTTTGAGCTCTGCTTGAAACCTGTCCAATGCTGGCATTAATATTTAACGTACAAAAGGCCATCAGGGGCCAGTCCCTTTACTATTTCTACATGCTAAGTCTCACATCTAATCAGATCTTGAACTCCCCAACACCTGATTTCAAATGTTTAGCATTCTAATGGCCCAGATTTTGCGGTGGTAATCGCAGTGAACTATCAGTGTTCGCCGTCATTACCCCTCTGAAACTGACTGTAACTTCAGGATTTAGCGCATGGGCAGATAAATGTGGAATTCCAGAAATTGTAGTCAGTCATTGGTTTAAATTTTCTTTTCACTAATTTAAATTTATGTCCTCTTGTTTACTGGCCGTGGTGACTTTAAAGCAATATTGAGGGTACATCTCTCGTAAAGTATGTCATTTTATACTATTATATACTTTAATGAGATCCCCTTACCCATCTTCTCTCTCGACTTTGGAACTTAAGCATCTCTCATCTTTCCTCATCACTCATCCCATTGCACTTGGGATCATTATTGTTGCTCTTCGAACCTTTTCCAATGCAGGTCACTTCTGAAGGTGGTGACGAGAATTGCACAATATTCTATTTATACAGTTTACTTTAAAAATAGCAATTGCAATTTTTAATTTCATAACTCTAAATTAGCTATGTGATTTCATGGAAATAAATAGGCCTTTCGACTGCTCTACATCAGAGTTGTTACTGCAAGGCCAAGAGGCTCACAGCCAGCAATTAAAAAAGAAAAAAAAACATTATTAAAAAAAGCACACACACTTAAAACACAATGGGACCACTGAATCAAAGTGTGCGTTTATCCAAGTGTCTGGACGCCATAATCCCTTTTCTGTGTCATTAAAAATAAAAAGAATTAAAGACAATAGGCACGGGCCAATGAGGAAAATAAAATGACACATGTAAGATGCATGTGAATCTATCGGAAAATATCACAGACTATAGAAAGTGACAGTTAAACAGATGATAATCAGTGTGGCTCACTGTAAATCACTTTAGTAGGATACTTAAACCACTTTAGGATTTAAGCAAGACTTTTTATTGATACTGCTTACAGAGCAAGGAAAGTTTAGAAAAATACTCTCGCAGGACAGCAGTGGGTCTGTAGAAGGAAAGAACTGTCTTCCAGATAACTGGAAGGTAAATGTTCAAATATGCCAGGATACAAGTGTGGGTGAGGTTATATACTGCACTGTGAGTTCAGAGACCCGGCGCCTCAAATTGTTCAAGTTTAAGGAAAAAAATCCATTATTTTGATGCCATGGAAGAGAAACAATTTGATTTGTATTTTACACATCACAGGTACCAGTCTTGCAATCAAACAAAACATTGAAAAGGTTTTTTTAAACTGAAAATTCATAATCATAAATACACCAAAGTGCACATTTCAGCTGTAGAATCCTGAAAGGGCAACAGTGAAACACATGCAGCATTTAAACATTGCTATTTATTACTCAATACAGCATCTTAACTTTAGAAAATTCAAGGTGAAAGCACTGGCTGTGACTGGACACATCTTTCCATTAGAACTAGAGTGTGAGAACTTAAAGAACCTTAGAGACTGGTCAATTATTGGTCCGTTTCAAATCCAGTCTACACAGACCACCAGTAGAGATTTCAATCACTCATGTTTTACACACTTTGTAACAAAGACATTTTAAAGTGTTTCCATTTTTAACAAACTTAGTAAGGTAGCCAATCCCTGTAAACACATTGTTACTGCATAGCTGTGTACTAGTTCCCACACCTGCCTCCTTTACAGCCACAAATCAGAATACCCATTTAGTACCATCTAAGGCTGAATTATGGGTAGGTTTATATTGCGGACTTGCATCTGCTCAGAACTAGATCAAGATTCCTTAGTAATTTCAGCTGAGCGATAGAGAAATTAGATTCCCGTTCACTCAGCTTCGGTTAAGAGTCAAACTTCGCTCCCAAGTGGTGAAAAGAATGCACCAGCTCACTAGTACCACCCTGTCTTCCCACAGGTTTTTATTTTGACTATAGAGTTCAGACCTGGTCAGTACACAGCACAAAAGCTAAATGTAAGCAAATTCTTGAAACTTAGTTGTGCACTCATTCACTACCTTCTTAAAGTTCCGGGCTCTTGTATTGTCTGCAACGTGCCAAAGCCCTTTTCCCTTTCAGTATAGGAGCACAATCACAACGGGCAAAGCGGAGTGCAAATAATAGTAAATAAAAGAAAGATAAATATTTATGACAACTGGCACCACATCATGTAATTAAAGAATGGTTTTGTTAATGTTTACCATCAGGACTGGTTGTGAACATTTATAGTGCATCTTCTGTATGTTTTAGCATCAGAAATATCCATGCTTCATTGAAGCATAATGATGTAAAATGCATCAGAAGCAGTCAGTCACACCTTGAGGTCATGGTGAATAGTTCATGTTCTATTATTAAAAGAGAATTCAAAGAAAATAAGCAGCTTGGAAAATTTCTATGGCGCTGGTGAAAGTCTGAAATCATGAGTAAAAACCACTAGCACGTACGTATTAACTAACTTCTGGTGATATTCTGCACAGTGGTGCATCTGTGAATAATTTCCTTCTATATAAGTCTGCTGCAAGCACAGCAATATTCTACCCCTTTGAGGTGTCCAATCTACAATCAGCAATGATACAAGCAGCTGCTCCCTTCTTAATCACGTCAGGCATCAAACACAATAAAGAACTCCCTCCCCCAGTTACACTGCAATTGTAAATCCAGATAGCATTGAATACAAGCATGTATGCATCAGAGGAGTGGTGATTTGTGTAATGACGAAGTGCACTTTTGGTCCTTTATACAGACACTAAGCTGCCTGGTGGTTTACACTGAAGATTTACTGTAGCTGTATGGAAACAAGAGTAAAAGGGTGCATCCTGAGAGTGTGCACTACAGACTGTGAAGATTAGGCTGGATTTACACTAGTTGAAGATCCCCAATGTATGCCTGACCAAAGAGCTATTTTTGGGTCACAAGGGAATAAATAACAAATACTACATTACTAATAAGCATAATAAGCAGTCCTTGTTGTCCACAGAGTAGTAGATATTCTAGAATATTTACATAAGACACCATGTGATCTACATTTCACATCTTCAAATGCAAAACTGTTTTCTTTAAAACAACAGTATTAATGACTAAACAGTGTAGCATAGCTGTATATTCCACAATAAAATGTTCCATATCTAAATTGCCAGATCTTGCAATGTGATGTATTGACACTGATGTGTATAACATAGCAGCTGAGGAATTTGAGTATTTTGCTTAAAATATAGACTTTATAGGATAGAATACATGAACTTCAAACAAAGATTCACCTTGGTCTGCCCTTCAGTGAAGAGAGTGTCAGAGTGTGTATGTGTGAGAGAAAGAGCACGAGAGAGCGAGTATGAGTGAGTGAGATTGAGTGTGAGAGATGGAGTATGTGTGTGTGTGTGTATAAGACTGAGTGATAGAGAGAGAGGGAGAGAGGAGGAATGAGTTATAGGGTTCATGTATATTCTTCCAAGGCCAAGAATAATACATCAACCGGCACTGTATTGACCAACCTTGACAACTTGAATTCAGGAGTCTGAAAATCAATACATTGAAAGGTTTTGGGTTTTTATTATTGGGAATTTAAATTATCCCTATGATTTTTGGCTTTCCAAAACCCCACTGACAAACATATAGAAACTGTCTGATTTTGCATGATTTTTTTTGTCCCTGAGGTGAATACCTATACATTTTCCAATGATCCTTGCACCCCCTCCATTGCATTTACTGTCCACAGAACTGAACCTCAATTATAATATACCTTATATTAAAAAAAAACACAACTAACAGAACATTCCCATTCCAGTCTCTTGGCTCTTTGTCACATTTGGGAAGATTTCACGTAGAAAAAAAGGAGCAACTCCTTAAACAGAGTTAAACTGGTCTTATGTTCACAGCTCAAAGCTCAGAATGTGGGACGTGATCTGTGAAATGAAAGAGATAGCACAGGTTAGAGTGCACCAACTCACAATACTGTAATAAGTCACATCTGCAGCAAAATAAAATCCAACATAATGCCACTACATTGCCCTTTTGAACTGAAATGTGTTCAATCAGGAACACTGCCTGCTTTCACCCTGACCTCTCCTTTATTGCTGCTAAAATCCCAATCCAGCCTTTCATCACAAGGACTGACTTCTGCAATACTCTTCTTGCGATGAAAGACTTACATTTATATAGCGCCTTTCACGACCACCAGACTTCTCAAAGTACTTTACAGCCTATGAAGTACCTTTGGAGAGTAATCACTGTTGTAATGTGGGAGATGCGGCAGCCAATTTACGCACAGCAACGCGATAATGACCAGATAATCTGTTTTTGTTTTGTTATGTTGATTGAGGGATAAATATTGGCCAGGACACAGAAAGACTGCACCTCTGACACTCCCTCAGTACTGCACTGGAGTGTCAGCTGAGATTTATGTGCTCAAGTCTCTGGAGTGGGACTTGAACCCACAACCTTCTGAGTCAGAGGCGAGAGTACTACCAACTGACCCACAGCTGACAATGCTGCATTTCCTTTACCATTACATGATTACAAAGATAAATAAATTTATACTATTTACATATTACCTAGTTGGCAGCTTATGCTGTTTTTTTGACAGGTTTTGCTTTTCTGTCAGCAGCTATCAGTCCATATGCTATGCTTCTAGATACGTTACATTGTTCATACAAGAAATCTAAACATTATACACAAAGATAATTATGTTTTTTGGTAAAAAGTCATCATTTGACCTGGTATAAACCAAATCAAAATACAGAGGAGTCAAAATTCGGTGACGCCGTTTTTGAGGCTGTGTCATCGTCTGAATGGAGATTTTAACGGCAGGCAGCAGTTGCTGCTATGAAATGTGAAATTCAGTTTTGCCACCTGAAAAGGGGATTGCAGTGTTACATCAGGTGTTGCACACTACTCTGGAAGCGGTAAGTGGGGCGGCAAGTGAGGCGACAACATCCAGGCGGCAATCATCATTTGTAACTGCGCCACAGGCATACCGCCGCCACTTGGATTCAATTTAAGCGGTGATTGGGCACCGCATCGCCTTGTGCGTATATTCGCTTCCCACGCATTCACTCACTGGATGAAGAGAGTAGATGCAGCAGCAGCTCGCCAGCGCGCTCTTCGCTTCTCCGACGCCGCCATTGACGCATGGCTTGATGCACTGGAGAGGCGTCGAGAACTGAGGATGGAGGTTGGAAGGAGGCCACAGCCCCAAACATTTCGCTGGCTCTGACGGGAAGTCGCTGAAATAGTATCAGTAAGTGACACTGTGCCCAGGACAGTGACCCAATATCATAAGAAGTGGAACGACATGACTCGATTGCTGAGGGGGAGTATATTTTACATTAACCTGAGCGTGCCATGCTTGGAGCTCAATTTGCAATCTCTCCTCAATGTGAATGTGTCTGATCCCATGCTCTATGTGGGTGAGGCCAGATGCAAGGTTCGCACTGCTGCCGCCTATGCTGAGATGCTGCAGTCCTCAGCTGGCCCTTCTAGGGCCCTGAGACCCCATTGAGGAGGAGCAATAGGCATGGGGGGGGGGGGGGGGGGAGGGGGGAGAAGGGAAGGGTGGGAAAACACTGAGAAAGTCCTGCTAAATACATGTGTACTAGTGGCCAGAGATGGTGATCTTACTCGAATATTAACTCATGTCAATAGCTGCAATTGCATGAGCTATTAAATAATTGTGTGATATTGACTAGAGATGATGTCCTTGTTCGAATATGAACTATGTGAATAGTTGCACATGGATGTGGGTGATAATGTTTCAAGGGGTCTGGTTTCAATTATTGTTTGCTGCAGATGACAGCGTCCTTTAGTGCTTCTTTACAGCACACTATGGTTTTTGTTGTAAATAAAAATTATTTTAATCTGTCACAATCTTGTCTTGCCTTTTGTATACACGGAGGCTTGGAGGGTGGGGTGTGACATCTTCAGCAGATCAGCAGGTGAATTCCATTCTGCAGATGTCGCATTATTCACTGGAATCGATGCGTGATGAGCCTCTGACGATCAGCCCTTGCAACCGCAACAGTGTCAGACTGCCTCCTCCATGCTGAAGCTCCTCGTCTTTCTCCTCATTGTCGTCATCCTCCTGAGATGGATCATCCCTGCTGGTAATGGCTGGCCCGTCATGATGGCCATGTTGTGCAGCATGCAGCACACAATGGTGAAGGTGGATACTCTTTAAGGTGAGTACTGAAATGCCCCTCCAGAGCGGTCAAGGCAGCGGAAACGCTGCTTCAGAACTCCGATAGTTTGCTCTATACTGGTCCTGGTTGCGATATGGTTGGTGTTGTAGCGCTGCTCGGTAGGGGTGGTGAGATTGCGGAGGGGTGTCATCAGCCAGGTGGCGAGACCATATCCTTTGTCGCTGATGAGCCAGCCACGCCCTTCATGCGATGGCTGGAACAGTCGTGGCACACTGCTCTCCCACAGGATGAAGTGGCAGCTGCCAGGATAGCATGCACTGACAGCGAGGATCATCTGCCTGTGATTGCAGACCAGCTGAACGTTGAGGGAGTAGTACCACTTTTGATTGCAAAAGACCTGTCCATTGTGAGGCGGGGCCCGCAATGCCACATGCATACAATCAATGGCTCCCTGAACCATGCCGCGATATGCTAGTCGGCAGCACACCAACACCTACGCACTCTGCGAGGAGAGAACGCAGCACTTACCGCAACATCTGTGGCCTGGCTGCAAATCCCTTTAAATACCGCCCCAGAATCTTTACTTCGACTTGTGAACACCAACGTTTTGTGGCATGCTCGCCGCCAGCCGGTAAGTGAGCTGACAAAAGTGAATTTGGCGACATCGGTGCCACTGTACTGACGTCAGGTTTTCCATGGCGGTAGTTGGCAGGGCGGAAAATCTTTACGCCCTTGACAAAAGACAACTGAATTTCCCTTCATGCGGCACCCAATGCTGCCGCCTCACTCATCAGTATCAGCTGGCGGTAGCAACCGAATTTCGACCTCTAAATTTCACTCGGGAACATGCACATTTTGATTTGAATTCCTGATCACAGCTTGAACCTTTTTAGTTTAGCTTTTTAATGCTTTGCAGATTACACATAACACAATTTGCATCAGCTCATATTCATGCTATGAATGGGAATTTTTTATGTAAGGAAAAGCTTAGATCATACATCACAATGCTCCACACCATCTAATGGAGCTGCTGCTAGTTTAGGAAACAGTTCACGGTTGGCTCCTGCTTTACACATCAATACTGCAACTGACCCCTTATTGGATCAGCAAATATACTTGTTTGCTGAGATTTGCAATATTGTAGACAAAAGTGATATTATAGTTAGATTCACTGATATTTAGTTATCATTTTCCAACAGTCTATCGACTCTGGATCAGTTCCTATGGACTGGAGGGTAGCTAATGTAACACCACTTTTAAAAAAAGGAGGGAGAGAGAAAACGGGTAATTATAGACCAGTTAGCTTGACATCAGCAGTGGGGAAAATTTTGGAATCAATCATGAAGGACGAAATAGCAGCGCATTTAGAAAGCGGTGACAGGATCGGATCAAGTCAGCATGGATTTATGAAAGGGAAATCATGCTTGACGAATCTTCTGGAATTTTTTTAAGGATGTAACTAGCAGAGTGGACAAGGGAGAACCAGTGGATGTGGTGTATTTGGACTTTCAGAAGTCTTTTGACAAGGTACCGCACAAGAGATTGTTGTGCAAAGTCGAAGCACATGGTATTGGGGGTAATATACTGATGTGGATAGGGAACTGGTTGGCAGACAGGAAGCAGAGAGTCGGGATAAACGGGTCCTTTTCAGAATGGCAGGCAGTGACTAATGGAGTGCCACAGGGCTCAGTGCTGGGACACCAGCTCTTTACAATATACATTAACTATTTGGATGAAGGAATAGAGTGTAATATCTCCAAGTTTGCAGATGACACTAAACTGGGTGGCAGTGTGAGCTGTGAGGAGGACGCTAAGAGGCTGCAGGGTGACTTAGACAGGTTAGGGGAGTGGGCAAATGCATGGCAGATGCAGTATAATGTGGATAACATAGAAACATAGTAAATAGGTGCAGGAGTAGGCCATTCGGCCCTTCTAGCCTGCACCGCCATTCAATGAGTTCATGGCTGAACATTCAACTTCAGTACCCCATTCCTGCTTTCTCGCCATACCCCTTGTTCCCCCTAGTAGTAAGGACCTCATCTAACTCCTTTTTGTGAGATTATCCATTTTGGGGTCAAAAACACGAAGGCAGAATATTATCTGAATGGCGGCAGACTAGGAAAAGGTGAGGTGCAACGAGACCTGGGTGTCATGGTTCAATCACTGAAAGTGGGCACGTAGGTACAGCAGGCAGTGAAGAAGGAAAATGGTATGCTGCCCTTCATAGCTAGGGGATTTGAATATAGAAGCAGGGAGGTCTTACTGCAGTTGTACAGGGCCTTAGTGAGGCCTCACCTGGAATATTGTGTTCAGTTTTGGTCTCCTAGTCTGAGGAAGGACCTGCTTGCTATTGGAGTGCAGCGAAGATTCACCAGACTGATTCCAGGGATGGCTGGGCTGTCATATGGGGAGAGACTGGATCAACTGGGCCTTTATTCACTGGAGTTTAGAAGGATGAGAGGGGATCTCAGAAACATGTAAGATTCTGACGGGACTGGACAGGTTAGATGCGGGAAGAATGTTCCCGATGTTGGGGAAGTCCAGAACCAGGGGACTTAGTCTTAGGATAAGGGGTAGGCCATTTAGGACTGAGATGAGGAGAAACTTCTTCACTCAGAGAGTTGTTAACCTGTGGAATTCCCTGCCGCAGAGAGTGGTTGATGCCAGTTCACTGGATATATTCAAGAGGGAGTTAGATATGGCTCTTACGGTAAGGGGGATCAAGGGGTATGGCGAGAAAGCAGGAAAGGGGTACTGAAGGAATGATCAGCCATGATCTTATTGAATGGCGGTGCAGGCTCAAAGGGCCGAATAGCCTACTCCTACACCTATTTTCTATGTTTCTATGTTTCTAATTTCTGTGATCATTTGTGATGAGTCTGGAGCACGTTTTCTCATGGATCGGGTTCTTAACCATCATATTGACTCAAGTCCAATCAGATTCCATCATGTGCCTTTAATTTCTTGAATGTTAATTTTAGGAAAAACCATCAAAAACTTTTTTGAAACCCACTTGGTCATTATGAGCACTACTTATTTTCAGCTTGTGCGAAGATGTCGCAAACTATTAATATAATAGTGTTGATGTGCTTTTTTAAAATGCATGCATTCAGTCTAAAATGGGACTCACTCACTTCAAATGCTTTTAAATATGCCAAAGTGCAACAATATGATCAACCTCACCTTCTGTGCTGGTTACATCTTCGAAACTGGCATGAGTCAATCCATTCAATTTCTCCTCTTGGAATAGTTTCTGAAACTGTTTAAGCTCTTGATCATAGTCCTGCCATTCAGGAACAATCCGCACAGCTGCCTCCAGTTTGGGCTCTTTAGTCATTGGGTTATTGCACTAGAAGGTCATAATGAATGTCAGTCATTAGAATTTCACTGAACATGTAGATGGTGATGAACAACACCCACAAATTTAATACAGACTTTAACACACTAGTCAACGAGACCAATTTTAACTTGCCAAAACCTGCTTTAACAGGTGGGGGCTGGGTAGGAACAACCTCAAAGTGAGTTTGGTAGACTTACCGACCTGTTAATGCCAGTGCTCTGGCCTCAGCCATTTTTACCGGGGCCTACACTGGGTGGACAAAGCACCCATCCGTTTTAGGCAACAGGCCCCTTTCAATGTGCAAACTGAAATCTTACGACATGCATAGGATGTGATTGCCATTTTAGGTCAGAGCAGGCGCTGTGCTCTGTGGACCAGTGTTACCGGCAGTGCAGGCGAAGAGGCCCCAAAAATGTACGTTTTAAATTAATAACCAGCTCAAATAGGTTATCTACATGGAGAGAGTCTAATCCTTCCATTTTTTTTAAATTTCAATCATATCTCCTTGAAGTTGACAATTTTCCAAAGTAAAAAGCACCAGTTTTCTCAATCTCTCCTGGTAACTGGGCACCCTTAAAGTAGGTATCAATCTAGTGGACCTTCTCTGAACCTTTTCCAGTTGTTCATATTTCCTACTATGAGATGGGACTACAACGGGTCATAGTGTTCGAGGTGTCAACTGACCAAGGCCTTATACAAAGAGGAGTGTTTTTTGTTATATATTTATTCAATTGTCCAGGCAACACATCTCAACACCCTTTTCACTTTCACAGTAGCCTCATGGCATCCACTATAACCCCTAGGACCTTCTCCCACTGAAAAGCCTTCAGCACTCAACCTGCATGGTGTACACATGCTTAGAGTTGACCCTATCGAAGTGCATCACACTACATTTGTCTATATTAAAATACATCTGCTAGACATGGGCCCACTTCCCTATTATATCTAGATCTGCTTGCAATCTATTATTACAAAAAAAAGATTCATTTGATGTCTCAGTGAACAGCAGACACTATCTTGTGTACTTACCAAATCAATAGTTTTAGCTCTCTTCTTAGATGCTTCATCACACCATGTCTCGCACCACAGCCAGTGCTGGGGAAGGGATTTAATAGGCACTTGATGGATCATGTTGTTAGGCAGATCCTGTAAAACAAATTTACCAGACAAAAACAAAGCGAGTAATTTTAAGCAGTTTCTGATTATTATGGATTTCTGCACCTTTAAATTAATAAATTCCATTAATTACTTTTCCTGTGATTTAAAACTGTTTACATTATAGAGAAAATCTGCTGCTGCCCACACAAAGTTTGACAGCATGACTGTAAACACATTATTCATGACACCATTCTCTATTGTCATCAGTCAACCACTGTGATTTCCAATTCGCTGATGTTGGCCAACATTAATTATAGAAAGACTTACATTTATTTAGATAGTGCCTTTAACAACCTCCTAAAGTGCTTTATAGCCAACAAAGTATTTTCGAAGTGCAGTCACTGTTGTGATGCAGAAAACGCAGCCTTGCACAGCTAGGTCCCACAAACCGCAATGTGACAATGAGCAGATAATGGGCCTGAAATCGCGGCCCCTCCGGGTGCGTACAAGGTGCACGCAAGTTATGGATTTAGATGTGCACTGCGCATGCGCCTAAACCCGGTACTCTTGACAGATCGTCTGCATCCCCGGGAGAAGGGCCTCTATGGGCAGAGAGTTGGGCCCAACTCCTGCCCAGCGAATGTCCTTCAAATTCTTATGCCGGGTAAAAGCAGGTTATAAAGTTTTATATTAGAAACCCTGCCCATGAAGATAAGTTTACTTTTACCCATTAAAACATTTTCTAATAAATTAAAAATTATTTTTGTATAAAATATTTAATTAAATTCAATTTCAATTAATTTTAAATATGTGATGTGTTATTTTTATTTAGTTAATGTATTTGAGTTTTTGGGAGTATCCCCATTCATAGTTATGGCAGTGCTGTACAAACAGAACTCACCATAAATATGAATGGGGATACATCATTTTGATAGGTTGGTCCAGCCCACGTGATCCCAGTGATGCGCCTACGCTGATGTGATATGCGGGCTGCTGCGCAGGGCTATGCATTGAGGTCCAGGTCCAGAAGTTATCGTACCTCCGGGACCACCAGCTACTTTCGTAAATAATATTTCCGTCCACGAGAAGCCTCTGACCGCAATTTCTGGGCCAATGTGTTTTAATGATGTTGGTTGAAGGATAAATAATAGCTAGGATACCATGGAGAACACCCCTGCTGTTCTTCAACATAGTGCCACTGCATCTTTTATGTTTACCTTGGTTTAACGTCCCATCTGTCAAGCCCGTGTGGTGGCTGATGTGCAACAGTCACCACACGTTAAAAAAATCCACGCACAGGCATCTTCCACCCCTTCAACTGGAGTTCAGGACTGGAACATCGAGTCCTTCATTGAAACATCTGTGAACTCTCGTGGAAGCAAGTCATCCTTGTTTGAGGGACCGCCTATGATGATGATGATGACAGCGCCTCATGGATGCCCAGTTTTGAGCTGCTAGATCTGTTCTGAATCTATCCCATTTGCACAGTGGTGGTGCCACGCAACACAATGGAGTGCCTTTAGTGTGAAGGTGGGACTTAGTCTCCGCAGTGACTGTGCAGTGATCACTGCTACCAATGCTGTCATGGACAGATGCATCTGCGACAGGTAGATTGGTGAGGATCAGGTCAAGTAGGTTTTTCCCTCGTGTTGGTTCTCTCACCACCTGCTGCAGGTACAGTCTGGCAGCTATGTCCTTCAGGACTTGGCCAACTTGGTCAGTAGAGGTGCTACCGAGTCACTCTTGGTGATGGACACTGAAGTCCCCCACCCAGAGTATATTCTGTGCCCTTGCTACATCTACCCGACAATGTGGAAGCCTCAGTGCTTCTTTCTAAGTGGTGTTCAATATGGAGGGCGGTTGGTGGTAATCAGCAGGTTTCTTTGCCCATGCTTGTCCTGAAGCCATGAGACTTCATGGGGTCTGGAGCCACGCCCTCCCGACCATATACCACCATGTTCTGCCACCATGGGTGGGTCTGTCCTGCTGGTGGGACAGGAGATACCCAGGGATGGTGATTGGCTGAACGGTATGATTCTGTGAGTATAGCTATGTCAGGCTGGTGCTTGAGAGGTCTGTGGGACAGCTCTTCCAATTTAGGCACAAGTCTCCAGATGTTAGTGAGGAGGATTTTGCAGGGTCGATGCCAGGTGGTTCATCGGTTTTATTATTATTATTTCTTGTAGCGGCTTGTTACAACTGAGTGGCTTGCTACGTCCTTTCAGAGGGTAGTTAAGCGTCAACCACATTGCTGTGGGTCTGGAGTCACATAAAGTGCAGACCAGGTAAGGACTGTAGATTTCCTTCTCTAAAGGACATTAGTGAAGCAGATGGGTTTTTACAACAATCTGGTAGTTTCATGATCACCATTACTGACACTAGCTTTTCATTCCAGATTTATTTAATTAACTGAATTTAAAGTCCAGTTGCAGTGGTGGGATTTGAACTCACGTCTCCGGATTAATAGACCAGACCTCTGGATTACTAGTCCTGTAACTTAACCACTATGCTCCCGTTAGCCTTCTGATTACTTTTTGCACCTGTGCACTAGCTTTTAGTGATGCCGTGCTGTCCTACAGGGGTCGAGCACTGGTCATAAACCAGCTGGTGGCCGCTATGCTCTGGTACCGGCTGGTCACTTTGACCCCTCTCCCTGCGTTTGTCACCAAGATACAGAAGAAGCTGGTGGACTTCTTCTGGAACAACAGGAAGCACTGGGTCTCTTCTGCGGTCTTGAGTTTCCTGCTTAGGGAGGGCGGTCAGGTGTTGGTATGCGTCGGCACCCAGCTTGCGACTTTCCGTCTTCAGACACTGCAGATACCTTTATGTCGTGCCCTCTCCCAGGTGGCGTGCGCTGGCAATGTATTTCTTCCACCAGCAGTACAGCCTCAATTATGACACGCAGCTCCTGTTTGTGAGCCTGGGTGGCGTCAGGACCACCATGCAGGGGTTGCCTGTCTTTTACCAGGAACTTAAAAGGGTCTGGAACAGAGTCGCCACCAAGCGCAGCTCTCCACCGCTTGGAGTGGTGGCTGCCCTGCAGGAGCCGCTGCTCAGGAATCCGTACCTCCACGACCACGGATTTAGGTGGCAGGCAGACAAGAGGGCTGTGGCAGGCGAGGTGACTAGGGTCAGGGACCTGCTCGATGGCGGAGGAGCGGGCTGGATGGCGCCAGACGTGCTGGCACGGCGCCTAAACTGGGCCGATGTCCGGCGCGCGGCCAATGCCATCGAGTCGCTAAAAACAGCACTGGGCCCTAACTCCGTTAGGTGTGTCGAAGAGGCTCAAGCAAGTGGGGAGATCCCGTTCGAACTGACCCCTGTCCGGACGGAATTCCTCATCGGCGCCAAGCCCCGAAACCTCTCTCGGGAGCCGCCACCTCACTACTGGAGCCGCCTCGGGGAAATCCCCTCCATGCCTTTCAGTTCTGCGCGGAGGAGTTTCCTGTACGGGCTGCTCCTGCACACTCTCCACCTTGCCATCCTCGTCTGCCGTCCGGACACGCCATGGTGCACCATCTTGCCGTCTGGAGGAGGCGGGGACCCCCGATGGAGTGCACTCTACGCGGGAGTCCTCCCACTATTTATTGGGGACTTGGCCTGGAGGGTGGTGCACGGAGCAGTCCCGTGCAATAAATTTTTAAGTCGGTTCACGGACTCCCAGGCCGCCTGCGATTTCTGCAGTCTGGAAGAGTCCGTGTTCCATGTTTTTATGGAATGTGTGAGGTTGCAGTCCCTATTCCATTATTTGAAGGCGCTGCTCCTCAAATTCTGGTTGCACTTCAGTCCCACACTCCTGATCTTTGGGCACCCTGTGCGGAGGGGAGTGGGTCGGTCCGAAGGCCTCCTCGTCGGACTGCTCCTGGGCACGGCCAAGGGGGCCATCAGCGGGCGGTCGAGGGGGTCATTCAGCCCGACTACCTGCCTCTCTTCTGCGGTTACATCCGAGCCAGGGTGTCGCTGGAGATGGAGCACATGGTGTCCACTGGTACACTCGCGTCCTTCCACGAGAGGTGGGCACTGGAGGGACTAGAATGCATCATCACCCCCGGCAACCAAATTTTAATTTGATTTTATATGTTTTGAGTTTAATTGGTTTATTGTGCCGGGTTTTAGTATCTCTCCCTGCCCTTTTAGCCAGGGGGCACTTGTATAATTTGTGGTTTTAGTGCCCAAAACCCCCCCCCCAAAAAAAAAAAGGGCACGAAAACTGTTTGGAGTGTTCCCCCCCCCCCCCCCGTTTATTCAGGGGGCACTTGATTTAATGTTTATTTATTGTTCTCTCAAAAAGAGTTGTGTATATCTGGACACCCAAATCCCTTTTCTCTTCCACAGTTCCTTGTGCCTTGCCCTTTAGAAAATATTCCTATTTATCATTCTTGAATCCAAGGTAGATCACCTCACACTTCCCTACATTGAACTCCATCTGCCACAATTTTTCCCACTGATCATGTTTCATAAAAACATACTTTGTTCTATATAGCTCAGAAAAACTTCCCAACAAACTAGGTCCAAAATGTTCTCAGGATAATTTGTACTTTTCTTCCCCTCATGACAGAAAACCCCATCAATAGTCATTCTGATGGCACAAGGACATGTCATAGGAGCTACCAATATAGGTAGTGGAATAAGAATAAAGATTTGTAAATCACCAAATGAGAATGCATAAATCACAAGTCACAATAGAGGAAGCATGTCCAAAGACCATTCATAAGTTATTTAATGTGTGGTTTGAAGTCAAATCTGCATCAATTTTCTCACGTCCTGATTCTATTTTCACATTGACCTTTATAAAATGACAGTAAACAATGAGTTTTGAATGAATGCTTCAATTGTGCAACTTGTCTAAGAAGCATTTGAACTGTAAACTATCTACTTCACCAAGATCAATCAGTCCTGTATCTCTCAATAACAGTCTGCCACTGCAGAGTACTACTAACTGTTCTCTGTATTACAAGCCCTTAGCAACTGCGACAGCTGCAGAGTCCAATCTACAAACAATAAAATCTTTATGACATTCTTTTTCATATTAAGTTTTAGATAGGCTGATATATTTTGAATTTAAAATAGTCTTCAGTTAGTTGGATTTTTGAAATGCCTTGGACTTTCGGAGGTGAAAGATCATGGGCCTGAACTTGCTGAGAATCTGCGCCACAGTAATGGCGCAACTGCGACATGCGGCATTATTATGGTGCCAAAATACCAGGAAATTGTAGTTCAAGTGACATATGCCACACCATAATTTGCTGGGACTTTTGCACTGCTCCACTGAGACCATCACCAAAAAGGTTGAACAGCTAATTATCATAGCTCCACCCCACCCCACTGAAAGCAATGGCGAGATTGAGGTTGCTGAATGAACACCACTGTGATCGCCACTTAGTCCTGCACAGAATGGTATTGGAGGGCTCGGAATCAGTATTAAATCGTTCAGCAGGTTGCCCGAGGGTATAATTTTTACTGACTTGTTCTGGGAATTTCATTGAAATCTTAAACCTCAATTATGTAACAGAAGTGTTTTTGACAGCCAAGCATGTTCTGATTTTCCACCCAACTGGTTTTATTCATATATTAATATTTATTCAGCATATGTGCTAAGCATGGATTGGAACTGGTAATTAAATATGGCTTGGGATTGTACGCAGTTCAGGAGATAACCCTATGAATACAGATCCTTTATTAACATCAATTTATATATTTATACTGATTCAGCACAAACTCAATCAATCAAATGAAACTTGAACTGGACATTCTATCTGTACATACTGCGACCCACCTCCCTGTTATCAGATCACAGTCACTGCTCCTAAATGCATTTTTGTTAAATATCCTGTTGTTCCGTTCTGTATCGCGCCCTGGTCTCTTGGATATTCATCAGACATTGCCGCGATGCTCCCAATCCACCGCTATGCTCGTTGCGAGACATTCTAATTATTCTCCAGCATGACATCGTCACGAGGATCGGGGAGCACAAAGGTCTAACTTGACATTCATCGCCAATAATCGGCATTCTAGTGAATTCCAGGCAAATGTACTTAACTGGCACGGATATGGTGCACCAATATTGCTTCACTAATGTAGAAACAACACAGGTTATCAGACTGTGTAAGAAAATAGATTTCTAAAGTGGAGATTTTAAACCTTTGTGGAATGATTAAATTTTGTTTTCCAATATTTTGTTTTCCAAATATTTGTATTGCTAATATATTGCTATATTATTTAGCATCTTTGTAATTATAAATTGCTGTAAATAAAAATTTTAGCCTTAAATGCTTTTGCCTTTGAGTGAACAGCAGTGCACGACATGTAACAATGCTAAAATATTGTGGTAATCATTAATCGCATAACATGCTACTCCTATTCCAGTCATAGTTAGAAGTACAGGCTTCAGATCATAGATGTGGTGCTGATTATGGCCCCAAGTTTCGTCCCGCGGCGAAAACGGCGCACCTCCGAGCTGGGCGCCTGTTTTTCGCGCCGAAAACTGCGCCTAAAAAAAAGTCCGATATTCTCGAGCTCCTTGGAGCTTGATGTCTGCTTAGCGCGGCGCGCTCTTCGCAGCAGGGGGCGGAGCCTAACACTCGCGCCGATTTTCTAAGTAGCAGGGGGCGGGTACAATTTAAATTAGCCTCCGTGGTGCCGGCAACCCTGCGCGTGCACGTTAGAGCGTGCGCAGTCTGAAACAAACATTGGCACTCGGCCATTTTTAAAAATACTGCAGAAAAAGTGAAGATTTGTTTCTTGGACCCCTGCAAAGGCTTGTAATTTAATTTTTTTTGATATTTCTGTGTGTGAGGGAGTGCTTTTAGCAGCATTGCTAAATAAATCACCTGCTGAAATCAGTGAGTTCAGCTTTTCACTGCTAAACTTGCAGAATCGGTGCTGCATTGGTGCAAGCAAATTAAGGACTGTGTGTTTGGAGAAATAAGAGTGCCAATTCAACTTTGCAATGGATCAATGTCCACCAAGAACAAAGATGGCAAACCATTGCATAATACGTGGTGTTGACAATGCAGCACCCATTCTGCAAATTTAAATATAAAACTGTCGATGTGGCTGCCTCTCCCTGTCCAAATGGCCTCAGTCCCCCTCACAGTTCGAAGGCTGCTGCTGTATCTTCGGCTGCCGTCGAGCCACTGACGCCGCCCCTAAAGTGTGGCCGAATGGCCTCAAGCACCATAAAGAGCTGCGTGTCAGGTGTTGATTCTTAGGCTTCCGGCCAGCCACTGATGCCGCTGATATCTCATGGCCGAATGGCCTCGGGTCCGTCCGGTGCTGCTTCTTCGCGGCCAGCCACGAAGAGAATGAAGGCCTGCCTCAAGCACTGCAGCTCAGCTCGAAGCTTGCTGCCGCTGCCGTCGAGACACTGACGCCACACCCCTGCCTGTCTCCAACATGAAAGGCCTGCCTGAAGCACAGCAGCTCGAAGGCTGATGCTATTTCACACAGGTAGGAACATGGTTTATTTAATCTTTTCTTTGCTTATAAATTTTTATTCAGGTTGGATTTATTTGTATAATATTTGTATAAGTATAATTAAGGATTGATTGTAGAATTTAATGACTTCCCTTCCCCCCCCCCCTCCCTCCCCACCTCGTTCCCTACGCCTAATTTGTAACCTACGCCTGATTTTCTAAAGTGTAGACAAGGTTTTTTCGAGGGTACAAAAATCTTACTTACTCCATTCTAAGTTAGTTTGGAGTAAGTTTTCACTCACGAAACTTTGAAATCAGGCGTAAGTGGCCGGGCACGCCCCCTTTTGAAAAAATAATTCTGTTCCAAAGTGAAACTGTTCTAACTGACTAGAACTGGAGCAAACTAAATGTCGAGAATTCCGATTTCTAAGATACTCCGTTCTACACCAGTTGCTCCTAAAAATCAGGAGCAAATCATGTGGAAACTTGGGGCCTATAGAACTGCCTTGTGAACACCGACATAGGGAGTTGGGGGCCAGCCCAAACTGTATCAGTATTCAAAGTGCAAAGCTTTATGATTGATGCAAGTGAGCTGCCTAGTAGCACACCTCTTAAGCGGTGTGCTCTTCTATTAAAAGTGAATTAGCTGCAATTTCTGACACTAACAGTTTGCTCAGGAGGAATGCAAGGAAAGATTTTAACAAAAAATAAAATATGTAGACTGTTGTGAACCAATCATACTTCGGGGTTATAGGGCCAGAAAAATGCATTATTGTGGGCATTTTACACTGTTAGAAATTAGGAGTAACTAAAATATTATGCAAATGAAATTGTGATGCAAATAATAGTTTTTAGATGATTGTATTAGAGCTGGAGACAAGCATGGGGTTAATGTACAAGTTATGTTTTACTGGAACTGCTCATGTTTTGTTTTTCTGGAAAATTAGTATGAGGTAAGAGACTCTAACCTTGGGAGGACAGGATCTTATGTTTTAAGGGGAAGACAGTCCTCAGCCTGCTGCAAGGCCATGATTGGTTAAGTACAGAAAGCATGTAGAATGACTGTGAGAAGACCCCTGACAAGTGGAAAATAACAGGGGGGTTGGCCTTTTTCCATGGCTTAAACAAAGAACTCGACACCTTGTTTTAAGGGGAACCCTTACAGGTTAAGTGGTCTTGTCAATATTCTACCCCAGGTCCACCCCTAAAAAGAGTATAAAAGAAAGATCTGAAAAGCCCTCAGGGCAGATGGTGAAGTGAGAACTCCTGAGAGCGGACCTAATGCTGACTTCGGTCTAACACTCTTGAGTAGTTCAAAAAGAAAGAGAGGAAGAAGAAGAGCTAGGCATGCAGACCAGTCGTCTGTCCGATTGGAGCCAGTACCAGCTGCTGGTCACGGTCGTATGTTTTTGCTGTATAACTAGTGTACTATATTCCGTCCTAAACTCCGATTAAACGCAATATACCCACCATATTGGTTTGTTTGAAAGACTAGAGATAAGATAATCTCAACAATACGCATTTATCTATTAGTGTAAAAGCATTAAACAATGCCTATCATATTAAAAGTTATATTATATCACAGTGTTAGTGAACGAACTGGCATTACTCACTGTAAATTTATAATTAAAAATGGTATAATTTGATACATTTAGGAGTAAAATCCATTTCTCTTGTGACATTTAATTAAAAATTGTATTTTTTTCCTAGTCTATGCTGTGATTGATGGTCTAGGCAAGGACAGCATTTACAATTGCCTCATTATGTCTGGGGAAAAATAAAAATCAGCCAATGCTCCCTAAACTAATTGCCATTCAATGACCCCCAACTGGAGAATGCAAGTGTGTGGGGATTAGGCAAGATCAGGATCAGACAACATAAGAACATAAGATATAGGAGCAGGAGTAGGCCATACGGCCGCTCAAGCCTGCTCCGCCATTCAATAAGTTCATGGCTGATCTGATCATGGACTCAACTACACTTTCCTGCCTGTTCCCCATAACCCTTGATTCCACTATAGTTCAAGAATCTGTTTACCTCAGCCTTGAGTATATTCAATGACTCAGCCTCTACAGCTCTCTGGGGTAGAGAATTCCAAAGATTCACAACCCTCTGAGAAGAAAATCCTCCTTGTCTCCGTTTTAAATGGCGACCCCTTATACTGAAACTATGCCCCCTAGTTCTAGATTCACCCACGAGGGGAAACATCCTCTCAGCATCTACCCTGTCAAGTCCCCTCTGAATTTTATATGTTTCAATAAGATAACCTCTCATTCTTCTAAACTCCAATGAGTACAGGCCCAATCTTTCCTCCAAAGACAACCCCTTCATCCTAGAAATCAACCTAGTGAACCTTCTCTGAACTGCCTCCAATGCAAGTATAACCCTCCTTAACTAAGGAGACCAAAACTGTTTGCATTACTCTAAGTATGCATTGCTTCTTTGACCTCACAAAGGCCTTTGACACTGTCAACCGTCAGGGACTATGGAGCATCCTCCTCCGTTTCGGCTGTCCCCAAAAGTTTGTCACCATCCGCCGCCTGGTCCACGATGACATGCAAGCAGTGATCATGACCAACAGATCCACCAGACCCAATCCATGTCGGACCAGGGTCAAACAGGGCTGCGTCATCGCACCAATGCTCTTCTCGATCTTCCTTGGATCTTCCGCTGGAGTGGGACTAAACTATAGAACTAATGGGAACCTTTTCAACCTTCGCAGCCTCCAGGCTAAATCCAAGGTCATCCCAACTACAGTACGCGGACGACGCTTGCGTCTGCGCACACTCAGAGGCCGAACTCCAAGCCATTGTCAACACCTTCATCAAAATCCACGGCGTAGCCTTGGACAATGTGGACCATTTTCCATACCTTCTGGATCTCCATACCTGTCTCACTCGTAGCCACACCCTCTTTCCTTTACCACGGACCAAATCTGAAGTACTTAACCAAAGAGATGTGACTGCCTCCTGGAACAAAGCGTCCAGGTAACTTTCGCCCTCCCTGATGCATCGCAGTCTCCGAAGCCCCGGACTCCAGCTCATCAACCCTGAGCCGAAGTTCCTCGAGTTGCAGATACTTACACAGATATGGTTGCTGTGGATCACACTGATGTCCATCAGCTCCCACATGCTACAGCTGCAACACATCATTTACCCTGCCATCTCTATTGTATTTGATTTAACTAACTAGGCAAGTTTACAAAGCATGCAAAGAAGGACTATTCTAGACTCAGATATGAAGAATGGCCTCTTGGCTGAGGTACTACAGGCCGTATCAGATTGTAATCCAGCAAGAGTCCGCATCCAAACCCAGCCCATCACTGCTCCTCTGTCTTTCTAATCCCATGTCGCCATCTTGGGCTTGAATACATTGCAAATAGACTCACAGCTATCCTCTGTGCCACTCTCAGCTTTTGCTGAAGGGAGCATAGAAGCATTCATCACTACTTCTTCACAATTAGCAACCCCAACTGTCCCAATCTCCTCTCTAGATGACCTTCTTGTCCAGCATGCCCACTAGAAATAATGTGGAAGAAATTCAGGACTTTTGAAAGCTGAAAAAATTAACACCAAGCGCTACTGATTCATATTTTTGTCTAAATTCGGCGTTAACGCTCCAGGAAGGAAGTGAAGTGCTAAAGCAAGGGAAGAGCCATCGCTGCAGGTTCTGCATTGGGACCAGTTAGCTGGTTCCCGATGGCAGCCGCGATCCGGCCCGATCAGCCCCATGCAGTCCAGCAGAGTGTCGGGCTGATCGATCATGACCCAGGAGATCTCCGTGTGCAGGAGATCGTGGTGCAACATGTTACCGTCGTCGCAAACCTCCTGGCTAAGTTAGTGGGAGTTGTTCACCTTGCCGCGCCCGGTGGATAAGTCGTTAGCACCCCATTACACCTCTCCCCACCTTCCCTGGAGCCGATAACGGGAGGCGCTAAGGAGGCCAATTTCTAGGCCAAAGTCATTTTAGAAGGTACCAATGTTAGGGCAATAGAATGTTAGTTTGAATGACAAGAGAAAACGCCTTTCTTAGGGATTGGATGAGCAAGAGAAAATTTCAACAATGAAGGAACTTCAGACTAGAAATAGAAATTGAATGGCAGATAAAATGGGGACAAGTTTGGATATAGATGTCTTTAAGATGTAAAGTTACCATCATGATCAGAGGTCTTATTAGAGGCTGGACAGCAAAAAGGATTCAACAGGGATAAAACTGCAGCTCAGTCATAAAAGCCGAACAGAAGAGAGCAATTACTGTTTAAGGGGGAAAAGGAAGGCAAAAGCATGAACTTTTGTTGGCGTGGAGTTGGCAACAGTACTGCCAGGACAGAAGAAAAGTGGAAAAGATGATTGCAAAAGTAATGAGATAGCTTTGGCAAAGGATCAGAAGGACTGGTTGCTGGAGAGGCAAACAGGTAGCAGTTAATACTTCTTTTCAATAACACTTCATTAAGCAGCTCTGGACAGTGGATTTATAGAAATTACAAGCAAAACTTCAGTGATAGGCAACATTTTTACAGGAGCCAGCAGAACAAAATGTATGACTGAACTAACATAGAGAGGGGAATTTTAACCGAAAAAAATGGGTGGGTTAAGTCTTTAAATATGAATTCAGATCAGAAACCATGTCCAACCCACCCACTTCTGTTTTAACGGAGGCGGGACGAGGGACGGGCAGCCAAACTACTCTCGGTCGCCTATTTAAATATTATAAGGCTAGAAGCCTGATTTTAGCTCCATTTTGAATTTAACTTTAGCTGGTCAGGTTTTGCATGCCTCATGAAATCCGCCCGCGAAGACTGCTGGATCCAGGAGGCAAGTGCCTTTACACTTATTTCCTGGATCCAGCGTCCCTGCCTAACCCACCTGCCCGCAATCGGAGACCTCCCCCATGAGGCCTCCGATTCCCCCCCCCGAACTCAGAGGTCTTCCCTGCCACCTCCATGCTCCTCCAGCCCGCCAATGTCGTCTGCCTCCCCACCCTGATGCTCAAAAACCTCCCACCACCTTCTCCTCCAGCTCCTAATCTGTTCCTCCATCTCTCCCGATCATTGCAAAGCTCCCCCCGTACCCCTGCTCCTCTGGCCACCGATCTTTGCCGACACCCCCTCACCCCCAGCTGCCTAACCGTGCCCCCTCCTCCCCAGATCGTTCCCCAACCACCCCACCCCCTCCCCCCCGACGCAATCCCTCTCTCTGTCCTCTCTGCGGCCTAGATCCACAGGCCTACACGCCCACAGCCAGCCAGCCTCTCAATCTGGTTGGCTGTGTTTGGGAAAAAGGTTTCCTATGCAAATCAACCCCTGCAGTTAAATTCGTCAGGGCCTGCAGGAATCCCATACTCCAGGATTTCCCAACCGCTTCGGAGCACCCCCCTGCCCTCCCCCCACCTGCCTCCTAATGAAATTTCAAGCCATAGTGCCTGATCTGACAAGAAAAAAGTGAAGTATAAAGTATTTTGTGTTAGCCAGAATATCCGTTACTTCACTGGCACAGATACAAGGGCAAGAACAATGAAAGTAGTTGCTGGACAAGGAAAAGGCATCAAAGAATTCCTAATTTGGCTGAGTTATCATGTCAGACAAAATATAACTCATTTAGCGTCCCTTGTTGGAGGGTATTTCA
This sequence comes from Pristiophorus japonicus, assembly GCF_044704955.1. Taxonomy (NCBI): domain Eukaryota; kingdom Metazoa; phylum Chordata; class Chondrichthyes; family Pristiophoridae; genus Pristiophorus; species Pristiophorus japonicus. The sequence goes on along the minus strand of NC_091982.1, from coordinate 165,273,319 downwards.
ACAGTGGTTAGAAGAATCCAGCACTGAGGAGAAAATGTTTTGTAAGAATTCAGATTCAAGATGAGGGAAAGGTGAAGTAAATTAGCTGATTAATATTCTTGAGGATAAAGAAAAAAAATTGCTCAGCATTCATGTCAGTCTAATGATTCTAATAAAACATGGTCATTACTGATTGCAAACATTGAACCAGCCATGTACAGTGATTTCAGCAGAGAGAAAGTTAAATTTGTTACGATCTTAATTTGCTAAATATTAAAAAGTTCCAGAGTTTTCGGGGCCGAAATTCAGCTTCCCGATAAGGCCTGATACCGCCGAATAGCCGCCACCCGCGAAATTCTCCCCGATGGTTTTTCCATCAGTTCCCACTTCCGCCCCATTACTGCCAACTCCTCCTAAGTGTGTCATCAAAGTGCGCACCATAAATGTCTCAACCCGCAAGCAAAATTCACCTGAGAAAATCTTCCGGCCGCCGCTCGGTGCCCCAGACAGTTTTTTCTGTCGGTGCACTGTGCATAAAATGCCGGTGCGGCCTCCATTAAAGGGGAAGGCGCACTGGCGTGGCTGCCATCTTATATTTTTTTTGTTGACCACTGACCCGGCCGAAACTCTCCCGGATGGCCCGGTGGAGATCGAGCAGCATCAGTGAGGCAGCGTGGGGAGGCCTATAAAAAGGCCTGGCGTGGTGAGTCGGATAAGCCAGCCGTGCAGCTGCAGCAAGGATGGAAGGCAAAAAAGTAGAAAGAAATCGAACGGTGACATCACAGCCAAGGGGGTAAGTGATTGGTAAGTAGTTTTTCTTTTTCTTTTCTATATCAGTAAGTAACATTTAGCATTGTTGTTGCCAATTTAAGTTTATCTGAGGGTTAAGTCATGACAGGACAGCTCGGACACGTGTTATGCTCCTCCTGTACTATGTGGGAAGTCAGGGACGCTTCTGGTGACCCAGACGACGACGGGTGCGGGAAGTGTTTCCGGCTGAAGCTCCTGACGGACCGCGTTGCGGCCCTGGAGCTGCGGGTGGATTCACTCTGGAGCATCCACGATGCTGAGAATGACGTGAATAGCACGTTTAGTGAGTTGGTCTTGCCGCAGGTAAAGTGTACACAGCCAGATAGGGGATGGATGACCAACAGGAAGAGCAGTGCAAGGAAGGTAGTACAGGGGTCCCCTGCGGTCACCCGCCTGCAAAACAGATACGCCGCTTTGGGTACTGTTGAGGAGGATGACTCATCAGGGGAGGGCAGCAGCAGCCAAGTTCATGGCACCGTGGGTGGCTCTGCTGCACAGGAGGGCAGGAAAAAGAGTGGGAGAGCTATAGTGATAGGGGATTCAATTGTAAGGGGAATAGATAGACGTTTCTGCGGCCGCAACCGAGACTCCAGGATGGTATGTTGCCTCCCTGGTGCAAGGGTGAAGGATGTCTCGGAGTGGGTGCAGGACATTCTGAAAAGGGAGGGTGAACAGCCAGTTGTCGTGGTGCATATAGGGACCAACGATATAGGTACAAAAATGGGATGAGGTCCTATGAGACGAATATAGGGAGCTTGGAGCTAACTTAAAAAGTAGGACCATAAAAGTAGTAATCTCAGGATTGCTACCAGTGCCACGTGCTAGTCAGAGTAGGAATCGCAGGATAGCTCAGATGAATATGTGGCTTAAGGAGTGGTGCAGAAGGGAGGGATTCAAATTCCTAGGGCATTGGAACTGGTTCTGGGGGAGATGGGACCAGTACAAACCGGACGGTCTGCACCTGGGCAGGACCGGAACCAATGTCCGAGGGGGAGTGTTTGCTAGTGCTGCTGGGGAGGAGTTAAACTAATATGGCAGGAGGATGGGAACCTATGCAGGGAAACAGAGGGAAGTAGAATGGGGGCTGAAGCAAAAGATAGAAAGAAGAAAAGTAAAAGTGGAGGGCAGAGAAACCTAAGGCAAAAAGCAAAAAGGGCCACATTACATCAAAATTCTAAAGGGGCAAAGTGTGTTAGAAAGACAAGGCTGAAGGCTATGTGCCTCAATGCGAAGAGTATTCAGAATAAGGTGGACGCATTAACTGCGCAGATAGCAGTTAATAGGTATGATGTAATTGGCATCACGGAGACATGGCTCCAGGGTGACCAAGGCTGGGAACTCAACATTTAGGAAGGATAGACAGAAAGGAAAAGGAGGCAGGGTGGCATTGCTGGTTAAAGAGGAAATTAATGCAATAGTAAGAAAGGACCTTAACTTGGATGATGTGGAATTGGTATGGGTGGAGCTACGGAATACCAAGGGGCAGAAAACGCTAGTGGGAGTTGTGTACAGACTACCAAACAGTAGTAGTAAGGTTGGGGACAGCATCAAACAAGAAATTAGGGATGTATGCAACAAAGGTACAGCAGTTATCATGGGTGACTTTAATCTAAATATTGATTGGGCTAACCAAACTGGTAGCAATGCGGTGGAGGAGGATTTCCTGGAGTGTATTAGGGATGGTTTTCGAGATCAATATGTCGAGGAACCAACTAGGGAGCTGGCCATCTTAGATTGGGTGATGTGCAATGAGAAAGGACTAATTAGCAATCTTGTTGTGTGAGGTCCCTTGGGGAAGAGTGACCATAACTTGATAGAATTCCTTATTAAGACGGAGAGTGACACAGTTAATTCAAAAACTAGGGTCCTAAACTTAAGGAAAGGTAACTTCAATGGTTTGAGGCGTGAATTGGCTAGAATAGCCTGACAAATGATACTTAAAGGGTTGATGGTGGATAGGCAATGGCAAGCATTTAAAGATCACATGGATGAACTTCAATAATTGTACATCCCTGTCTGGAGTAAAAATAAAATGGGGAAGGTATATCAACTGTGGCTAATAAGGGAAATTAAGGATAGTGTTAAATCCAAGGAAGAGGCATATAAATTGGCCAGAAAAAGCAACAAACCTGAAAACTGGGAGAAATTTATAATACAGCAGAGGAGGACAAAGGGTTTAATTAAGATGGGGGAAAATAGAGTACGAGAAGAAGCTTGCTGGGAACATAAAAACCGACTGCAAAAGCTTCTATAGATATGTGAAGAGAAAAAGATTAGTGAAGATAAACGTAGGTCCCTTGCAGTCGGATTCAGGTGAATTTGTAATGGGGAACAAAGAAATGGCAGACCAATTGAACAAATACTTTGGTTCTGTCTTCACGAAGGAAGACACAAATAATCTTCTAGAAGTACGAGGGGACCGAGGGTCTCGTGGGAAGGAGGAACTGAAGGATATCCATATTAAGCGGGAAATTGTGTTAGGGAAATTGATGGGATTGAAGGCCGATAAATCCCTGTGGCCTGATAGTCTGCATCCCAGAGTACTTAAGGAAGTGGCCCTAGAAATAGTGGATGCATTGGTGATCATTTTCCAACAGTCTATCGACTCTGGATCAGTTCCTATGGGCTGGAGGGTAGCTAATGTAACACCACTTTTTAAAAAGGGAGGGAGAGAGAAAACAGGTAATTAAAGACCGGTTAACCTGACATCGGTAGTGGGGAAAATGTTGGAATCAATTATTAAGGATGAAATAGCAGCGCATTTGGAAAGCAGTGACAGGATCGGACCAAGTCAGCATGGATTTATGAAGGGGAAATCATGCTTGACAAATCTTCTGGAATTTTTTGAGGATGTAACAAGCAGAGTGGACAAGGGAGAACCAGTGGATGTGGTGTATTTGGACTTTCAAACGCTTTTGACAAGGTCCCACACAAGAGATTGGTGTGCAAAATCAAAGCACATGGTATTGGGGGTAATATACTGACTTGGATAGAGAACTGGTTGGCAGACAGGAAGCAGAGAGTCGGGATAAACGGGTCCTTTTCAGAATGGCAGGCAGTGACTAGTGGAGTCCCGCAGGGGTCATTGCTGGGACCCCAGCTCTTTACAATATACATTAATGATTTGGATGAGGGAATTGAGTGTAGTATCTCCAAGTTTGCAGATGACACTAAACTGGATGGCAATGTGAGCTGTGAGGGGGACCGCTAAGAGGCTGCAGGGTGACTTGGACAGGTTAGGGGAGTGAGCAAATGCATGGCATATGCAGTATAATGTGGATAAATGTGAGGTTATCCACTTTGGGGCAAAAACACGAGGACAGAATATTATCTGAATGACGGCAGATTAGGAAAAGGGGAGGTGCAACAAGACCTGGGTGTTATGGTTCATCAGTATTTGAAAGCTGGCATACAGGTACAGCAGGCGGTGAAGAAGGCAAATGGTATATTGACCTTCATAGCTAGGGGATTTGAATATAGGAGCAGGGAGGTCTTACTGCAGTTGTACAGGGCCTTGGTGAGGCCTCACCTGGAATATTGTGTTCAGTTTGGTCTCCTAATCTGAGGAAGGACGTTCTTGCTATTGAGGGAGTGCAGCGATGGTTCACCAGACTGATTCCAAGGATGGCAGGACTGACATATGAGGAGAGACTGGATCAACTGGGCCTTCATACATTGGAGTTTAGAAGGATGAGAGGGGATCTCATAGAAACATACAAGATTCTGACGGGACTGGACAGGTTAGATGCGGGTAGAATGTTCCCGATGTTGGGGAAGTCCAGAACCAGGGGACACAGTCTTAGAATAAGGGTTAGGCCATTTAAGACTGAGATGATGAGAAACTTCTTCACTCAGAGTTGTTAACCTGTGGAATTCCCTGCCGCAGAGAGTTGTTGATGCCAGTTCATTGGATATATTCAAAAGAGAGATAGATATGGCCCTTATGCCTTAGGGGTTCAAGGGCTATGGAGAGAAAGCAGGAAAGGGGTACTGAGGGAATGATCAGTCATGATCTTATTGAATAGCGGTGAAGGCTCGAAGGGCCGAATGGCCTACTCCTGCACCTATTTTCTAAGTTTCTATGGATCTAACTTGCAGCGGCACTCCCCTTTAACTGAAAGGTAGACACGTGTTGATGCGCCTGCGCGATGACCTCACCAGCCCGACGCTGATGACTGACTGTGGCGGAGAGTCCATTCCGCCCCCATTATGAAGGTATCTCCATTCCCGGCCCCCACAAAAGTCCTGCTCGAAAAAAGAGCTGAATTTCGCAAGATGGGTTGTCGCATCCATTACGACGGCCAAAACACACCAACAACAGTAGGTGCAACCCGTTGCCTGCGGGGGTGAATTTCGGCCCCTACAGGTTTGGACGGGCGATAGACACAACATAAGAGCATAAGAACATAAGAATTAGGAACAGGAGTAGGCAATCTAGCCCCTCGAGCCTGCTCCGCCATTCAACAAGATCATGGCTGATCTGGCCGTGGACTCAGCTCCACTTACCCACCCGCTCCCCGTAACCCTTAATTCCCTTATTGGTTAAAAATCTATCTATCTTTGACTTGAATACATTCAATGAGCTAGCCTCAACTGCTTCCTTGGGGAGAGAATTCCACAGATCCACAACCCTCTGGGAGAAGAAATTCCCTCTCAACTCGGTTTTAAATTGGCTCCCCCGTATTTTGAGGCTGTGCCCCCTAGTTCTAGTCTCCCCGACCAGTGGAAACAACTTCTCTGCCTCGATCTTGTCTATCCCTTTCATGATTTTACTTTAATGAGGTGCGATGCGGGAGGGCTATTTTAGGCCACAGGAGTTTGCGGTCAGGTGAATCTAATGGAACTAGTCATGGAGAGAAGAAAAAAAACAAGGATAAGATGTTGTTGGACAAGGGAAGGTTGGCATTTTCCACAAAATTTGCCACACAGCCTCTCGTCAGCCTCAATAGTGTCCCCTAAGCAATAGGTCCACAGTAAAAACACCCTCCTCGGATAGCTATTCCTGGATTTTCACATTTTCAGAAAATCTATTGTTGGAAATCCTCGAGAGTTTCAAATTATTCTACAACTTTTGTTTTTAATCTTGTGTACATAGATATATATCTTCATCATCATAGGCTGTCCCTCGAACGAGGATGATTTGCTTCCACATGAGTTCACAGATATTTCAACGAAGGACACGATATTCCAGTCCTGAATTCCAATTGAAGGGGTGGAAGATGCCTGTGTGTGGACCGTTGCACATCAGCCACCACACGGGCTTGTCAGAGCTAGGCCTTTATTCAGTGGCAAGGGTTAACCAGGACGACTGGAGACCTGCTCTGCTGCACGGACCTAGTGTGGGCAGGTCCGTGCTACCCCTGGGCCCTCGACTCTTCTGGGCCCTGTACCCTCATTTGCCGCATCTCCGCCATGATCTCTCGCCGCTCCTCCGCCACAAACATTCACCGCACCTCCGCCGCAATCTCTCGCCGCTCCTCCGCCCAGTTACACGTTAGTAACATCACCAGAAACAAACCACAACTGTTCACCTGCTCCATGTGTGGGAAGGGATTTAATCAATCAAGCACCCTGCTGATACACCAGCGTGTTCAGGGATGGCTGCAGGGTTGGATTCTGCTCTTTATCAGATACAGGAGCTAATTTACATCGAAAAATGGTAACTGACCTTTCATAAACTAAACAACTACATGGATTAAGCTTGGAGTATTCTACAACTGATTCCAGTATTACTACTTGCCATTACTACATTGCTACAGTAATAAAAACATGCACACATACCTGATCAAGATTGGACAGGCTGTTGGGGTCCTGACTGAGACCTTGATATTGCCCTCTGAGTCGATCACCAGCAGCAATCTTTCTAAATTTCTTTAAGTCCACTACATACAAGGCACTAAATGGAGAGGACAATAAAAGTGATTTTAATATTAAAGTCATGGGATTATTAACATGATGACAGCATACAATGTCAGTGGGTCACTTCAATGCAGCACAATGCCAAAGCTGCAAAGAAACACAAAATCACTGTACGGCTGCAAAATGACCTAAAATTCTGTTTAAATTTTTCTTTTAAGGATTTCTTCCAACTCCTCACCTAACATCATTATCATTGAATAGCAAAACTACTGCTAAAGTTTTGAAGACGCATGGCTATTCTTGACTTTCGGAAGCATGCTTGGCTAGAGACCTCTCTGAAATCTCACAAATGTCAGTTATCAGACAATATCCATTACTGAAGTCTAGCCACTTGCAAAATAGTCTGCACAATCTGAGTGCACAAAATGGTGCGTCTGCCAAATTTTGATACAGGGCTGGAACTGATAATCAATGAAATTCACCAAATCATTATTGAGAAATCTCTTGGACTTGTCTCCAGTTGGTAGCAGTATAGCTCAACTTCCTCATAATTCCTGTTTATGTTTAAAGCTTCACGTTTTATTACAAATTTCACTGTAAATTACATCCATTCTGCATAAAAAAAGGTTTTGCTATACACTCTGCTTCATTCAGCGCCGTTTTTATTGGGAACTATATTTTATTAAAATCATTGGTCAGTTATCTGTGGAGATGAATTTGAGTTAAAGATTGTGGGCATAATTTGCTGTAGCCAGGCATCTAACAGCATCTGTTGTTAGTTAGACTTGCCCTTGCATGTTTAGGTTTCTACATTTTTTTGCGTGGCATGTTGTTGAAAGTGCGAGCTAATAATGTCGCTGTGAGGAAAACAGGGCATCTGGGACCTGAATGAACAGGTCAAGCAATTGCGTATCTCCTTAACCAATCAGACTGGACTGTGAAATTAACAGCCCTAGGACTGAGAAGCATATGTGAATAAGAGTGGGTGAAATCAATGTCAAATCAGGTACAGAAAGAGAAATAAAGAGAGGGAAAGAAAGATTGGATTAAGAAAGAAAAAAATGACAGGAAAATGTTTGTTAAACTCTTCAACAACAATTAAAATCTGACGGAATGAGACTGCACACTTGTAATAGTTAATTTTTAGTGCCAGAGTAGTTGACTGGCAGTAATTAACACTCCATGTCGTTAAAAAGGTGCTTAGATTGAGATGGACAAGACTTAACTTTCTGTGGCGAGTTTAGTTTGTTTCTACTGCGGAAGGAGAACAAATTCCCGCCTTTCAATGGTGAGGCAGACAGCGAGATGCTGTTTTTGCAAAGCTAATGGTGATGCAGCGCAACTCTGACAGCAATCTTTGGATAGTAGTGTTTAACCTTGCATCTGCCCTTGCCTGAAGTTGCTGTAACATTTGCACATTAATAACGGCAGCAAATGATCAAAAAAGGCAGCCATATTGCAAAGAAAACACACAAAATGTTGGTATTGGTTTTTCCCAACGTGAACTATCCATCTGTTTTTTTTCACAACTGTGGAGTTAGAGTTATGATCCGTTTGTAGTACTTAGCTGCCGATACGGACGTCTTTTTTGTTTAAAGTATTAACATTTGCTTTTATTTTATACGGCAAGTCCCACTAATTCTTCAAAAATAGCTCGTGCTTTTTCTTTCTTGCAAAATTGTCACAAGTACAGAGAAGTAAAACAAAATGTAATCAAGAATTGGTTGCAAATCAGAGGAAAATGACTGAGTGGCTGATGGAGACTTGTGATTTACACAGACTCGGCAGTGCTATCCATTGGCACATGGTGGCACTGAAGCTCCTTGTAAAAGGTACATAAAAATAAAATTGCATTTCATGTTGTGGCTTCAATACCAGTCCCAGGACTTTGCACGTAATCAAAGCCAACACTTCAGTGCAGTAATGAGGGAGCGGTGCATTGTCGGAGGTGCTGAACGTATTAAATCGAGGTCCAATCTGCTTGCTCAGGTGGACGTAAAGGTCATCCAACAGAACCAAAATCGACTGACTTGTCATTTATCGCATTTGATATTTGTGGGACCGGAGGTGTACAAACTGGCTGCCACATTTGCTACAGAATAAACAGACTGCACTTCAAAAGTAATTTACTGGCTGTGAAGTGCTTTGGTACGTCCTAAGAATATGAATAGCATTATGTAATTGTCCATGACACAGTGATGGAGGAGGGAAATGGAGATAACAGACAATGTTTGCAAAATATCAAGTTCAGCCAAGCAGCAACAGAATTCCCAATTACAAAAATCTCCATTTAATTCAATCGAGGAGAAAGACCAAATCAGATCAAATGATTTTGCAGCAGTCACCAATCGCAGACAGGGTAAGCAGTGTCTGTCTTTCCCAGATGGAGTAACGAACTTTTCATTTCCCCATATGCAGCAAGCTTTTTGGCTTCAAACTGTATCAATTAGAAATGCGCACCTTGTAATAAAGAGGACAGGTGGAGTTCTCTCAATAAACAGAAGAAATGTACAATGACAAGGTTCCATAATTTGCTATAGCAGGGCATCTAACGTGTCTGCCATGAGTTAGACTTGACCTTGCATGTTTACTAATTTTTTGCATGCAAAGTTGCTGAAAGTGCAAGCTGATAATGTTGCAGCGAAGGGAACAGGGCATCCGGGATCTGCAACTGTCAGGAGGGCAAGCAACTGTCTGTATCAACGTTGTGTGAGTGATACCTCAGGACTCGGATCTGGAACCGTGAGCTCCGGGTAGCAGTGGGCAGCTTGATCAGCCGCCCGTGTGTGCAGGGAGTGCGCGCGTGTGGCGTGTGGGGTGTGGGGTGCGTGCGTACGTATACGGGGAGTGCGCGCGTGTGGCGTGTGGGGTGCGTGTGTATGTGTGCAGGGTGCGTGTGTATGTGTGCGGGGTGCGCATGGCATACGGGATGCGCGCGCGTGTGTGGCGCGTGCGGGGAGTGCACGCGTGTGTGTGGCGTGCGCACGGGGGAGTTGGTGTGTGATGCGCGTGTGCATCAAAGCTGATGTGTTGTGACAGTCCAACCAAAGTAATGCTTGGCAATACATCCTGTTCTTCTGCAGCACTTTCCCGCCTTGGTAAAACACAAAAATAATAATAAATATATATTTTTAATTGTACAACTAATTTTTATACAGAAAAAGTACTTGTGTTGTGTTACAGGGGATCCGTGGAATTTTTATTACACTGGAGGGGTGCCCCAGAAGCAAAAAGGTTGAGAGACCCTGCTCTGTGATATGTTTTATGACAGAGGCCCAATCGAGCTTCAGGAGTGCAAAGGCCGAACTCACCTCCGGCAAAGTTAACTGTTGTAGGAATTCAGTTGCATACTTCACCTATCCAGCAGACAACCCATTCCCAGTATATCAACCCAATACAGAGTGTTCTGAATTGTTTCGATGGATAACAGTCTGCAGTTTGCGGCCTGGAGGGACGATTGAACTGGAGAAAGCTGCCAATACAACTTTTAGGAAGACCATATGGGCACTAATTCGATGTTCTTCCATGTAACAACAGTCACAGCTCTCAAAAAACTGGTACGTTCGGTGAAGTCTTTTGAGATGTTTTGACATAATAAAGCAATCTATAAATACAACATTTTTTTAGCTTCAGCTGTAGTCAGAAGAAGCACTCAATGCCATGCAGGAATTCATAAGAAGTCTGTCAAGTATTAAATGGGTTTAACAGTTCAATGTATGCTATGAAAAATTACACCCATTAAAACCCGAGAACAGATCTGTGGTACGAACAGGCTTTCAATCAGAACTGTGATAAGGTACATTGAGTGTGCTGTTAACAACAACTCTGATTATTAATGGCACGCTCCAATATATAAGCACCAACATCCGCCATTTCAATAATATCAGAGTTCTGCACTAGTGTGGGTGCAGCAAGCTGCCATCTAAGTTTGCACTTCCTCTAGCTGTCCTGCAAGTGCACAGCTCTGGTTCCACTGCATGCATCAAGCCCCAGCAGACACAAGCTCTCCAGTTCACTCCTGCATTAAGCACAGGTCTACTTTTGCAAACTGGCCTCCAAAGATCCACAAGAACGGTGACAAAATCAGAAGGTAAACAGCAGGGGATAAAGGAAATCTTCTATTTATGTAGTGTCTTTTACAGCTAAGGATGGCCTAAAGCACTTTACAACCAATGAGTTAAAAATAGAACTGAGTAGTACATGGGTGTCAATGGACCTTAATTTATAATATAAAAAGTATCTACAGGTTAGACACAGAATTCTACCTTCTCAATTATAAGTTGTTAGAATCATACCTTATGTGGTACTTCCTTCCCTGGAGGTGATTAGCCCAGTAACCTGATCTCCAGAAGCGATACCCATCCATTTCTTTGCGACTTTCGCAGAAAGGAGTGTACCCATAGGGAGCTCCTTCAAGGTCCAGCTCACGCAGCTCCTTCAAGTCAGCACGCACTATCTGAGTAAAAGGAAAACGGATCAGACAAATGCATTACACTTTTCCTGACTCTTAGCAGCAGTTGCAATATAATTTACAACTTTGTGATTCACTGAGGATTGAGCTTTGAGACTTTATCTGCTGCAGTGACTTCTTGGCCCTTTTTAAAAAAAGAAACTAAATGAAGCAGTTAAAGCCAACGTAGGGAGAGAATAAGAAGTTTGCAAGAATTAGAGATCCAAATAAAACTCTTCAGAATGATGTCAACTTTCCATTCTTATGATTCTGGGAATCACTTGTCTATTTTTTATTAAACAAAGCTTATTGACCTTACCTGCAGACCTCCTCCCAGCCAAACAGATTGCATTAATGTCTAGCTACTGCATCACTGCCCCATCTATCTCTCCAAATTAAATGCCCTCTGCAAACTGCAAGCACCTTTAATGGGGAGCTTTAATATGGAGCTCAGTAAAGGAATGGTGTGTACTGATGTGGATTCAAGTCCAAAGCAAGTTGGATGATAAATAACAATCGTTATTAAAATAATCCTATTATGAAAGTTATTTAATTGAACCTTACATTCATGCATTTCAAAGAAATGGGCACAAAAGGGGCGTAAATCTTATCGGTAACATGCCTAGTTCACGAAATCTGTCTCAATTTTCATCTGATGATGGCAGGTTACAACAGTCACTTCGTGGTTTCTTGGTTCAGATGCAAGTATTGAGCAGCTGAGCTGTACAGATTAGAAAGAGCTGCAATCAATGTACAGTGTGGAGTGTGGAGTGAGTTATCTGACCTCGGATGGGGCAGCAATGGGGTATCTAACTGGCCTTGGCACTTCTGGGTAAAGGATGGGTATATCAGCCAAAGTTCTTGCCTCTGATTGCCATCCAGTAATCCATGCTGGAGACCGGTTGCGCACAGCATTGGGCTTGGCAGTGATATCCTCTATGGTCAAATAGCCTACCTACATTCAGTGTCTAGTCTCAGGCGTGAAGAATGGGAATTTGGGGATGGTACTAGAGGTTCCATGGTGCCTGTGGAATTAGGAAGGAAGATGAGAAAATTGGTAAATAAAGGAGAAAAAAATGTCTGGCCACTGTTACTGCTGTTTCAGTCTCCATGGAATATTTGGTATGCATCAGAGGGAAGTATATATCATTCTGTGTAATCTGGCCCAGACTAAGTTCCTCTTTAAAACCTAGACTAGCAGTACTGTTACTAAAACCTTTAGAATAAACCTTTCGAAAGTCTCCATATAATGTGGATAAATGTGAGGTTATCCACTTTGGTGGTAAAAACAGAGAGACAGACTATTATCTGAATGGTGACAGATTAGGAAAAGGGAAGGTGCAACGAGACCTGGGTGTCATGGTACATCAGTCATTGAAGGTTGGCATGCAGGTACAGCAGGCGGTTAAGAAAGCAAATGGCATGTTGGCCTTCATAGCGAGGGGATTTGAATACAGGGGCAGGGAGGTGTTGCTACAGTTGTACAGGGCCTTGGTGAGGCCACACCTGGAGTATTGTGTACAGTTTTGGTCTCCTAACTTGAGGACGGACATTCTTGCTATTGAGGGAGTGCAGCGAAGGTTCACCAGACTGATTCCCGGGATGGCGGGACTGACCTATCAAGAAAGATTGGATCAATTGGGCTTGTATTCACTGGAGTTCAGAAGAATGAGAGGGGACCTCATAGAAACGTTTAAAATTCTGACGGGTTTAGACAGGTTAGATGCAGAAAGAATGTTCCCAATGTTGGGGAAGTCCAGAACCAGGGGTCACAGTCTGAGGATAAGGGGTAAGCCATTTAGGACCGAGATGAGGAGAAACTTCTTCACCCAGAGAGTGGTGAACCTGTGGAATTCTCTACCACAGAAAGTAGTTGAGGCCAATTCACTAAATATATTCAAAAGGGAGTTAGATGAAGTCCTTACTACTCGGGGGATCAAGGGTTATGGCGAGAAAGCAGGAAGGGGGTACTGAAGTTTCATGTTCAGCCATGAACTCATTGAATGGCGGTGCAGGCTAGAAGGGCTGAATGGCCTGCTCCTGCACCTATTTTCTATGTTTCTATGTTTCTATCACATTCAGTAAAAATAAATGCTCTTTTACTGTACCTTATCCTTACTATTGCATTTTTTTTCCTTGCGAAAAGCAAGTTATTTAATGGCTCCGATTTTGTTGCAGTGGAGCATTTAATGGCATCTACAAATTGCCATCATAGTGAAGCCACTTGGCTCTTTGGGTACCGAAGGGAAATGTTCACACATTGCACCTACTGGAAAATGGATATATGGGGATATACAGCAAAGCCACAATTGTCTTTAACCATGATGTTTCCGCCTGCCATCAGTGAATAGCCCAACAGTATTCACTGTCCAGGCTCCAGAGGACTGTCAGAAACATAGAAACATAGAAACATAGAAAATAGGTGCAGGAGCAGGCCATTCAGCCCTTCTAGCCTGCACCGCCATTCAATGAGTTCATGGCTGAACATGAAACTTCAGTACCCCCTTCCTGCTTTCTCGCCATAACCCTTGATCCCCCGAGTAGTAAGGACTTCATCTAACTCCCTTTTGAATATATTTAGTGAATTGGCCTCAACTACTTTCTGTGGTAGAGAATTCCACAGGTTCACCACTCTCTGGGTGAAGAAGTTTCTCCTCATCTCGGTCCTAAATGGCTTACCCCTTATCCTCAGACTGTGACCCCTGGTTCTGGACTTCCCCAACATTGGGAACATTCTTTCTGCATCTAACCTGTCTAAACCCGTCAGAATTTTAAACGTTTCTATGAGGTCCCCTCTCATTCTTCTGAACTCCAGTGAATACAAGCCCAATTGATCCAATCTTTCTTGATAGGTCAGTCCCGCCATCCCGGGAATCAGTCTGGTGAACCTTCGCTGCACTCCCTCAATAGCAAGAATGTCCTTCCTCAAGTTAGGAGACCAAAACTGTACACAATACTCCAGGTGTGGCCTCACCAAGGCCCTGTACAACTGTAGCAACACCTCCCTGCCCCTGTATTCAAATCCCCTCGCTATGAAGGCCAACATGCCATTTGCTTTCTTAACCGCCTGCTGTACCTGCATGCCAACCTTCAATGACTGATGTACCATGACACCCAGGTCTCGTTGCACCTTCCCTTTTCCTAATCTGTCACCATTCAGATAATAGTCTGTCTCTCTGTTTTTACCACCAAAGTGGATAACCTCACATTTATCCACATTATACTTCATCTGCCATGCATTTGCCCACTCACCTAACCTATCCAAGTCACTCTGCAGCCTAATAGCATCCTCCTCGCAGCTCACACTGCCACCCAACTTAGTATCATCCGCAAATTTGGAGATACTGCATTTAATCCCCTCGTCTAAATCATTAATGTACAATGTAAACAGCTGGGGCCCCAGCACAGAACCTTGCGGCACTCCACTAGTCACTGCCTGCCATTCTGAAAAGTACCCGTTTACTCCTACTCTTTGCTTCCTGTCTGACAACCAGTTCTCAATCCACGTCAGCACACTACCCCCAATCCCATGTGCTTTAACTTTGCACATTAATCTCTTGTGTGGGACCTTGTCGAAAGCCTTCTGAAAGTCCAAATATACCACATCAACTGGTTCTCCTTTGTCCACTTTACTGGAAACATCCTCAAAAAATTCCAGAAGATTTGTCAAGCATGATTTCCCTTTCACAAATCCATGCTGACTTGGACCTATCATGTCACCATTTTCCAGATGCACTGCTATGACATCCTTAATAATTGATTCCATCATTTTACCCACTACTGAGGTCAGGCTGACCGGTCTATAATTCCCTGTTTTCTCTCTCCCTCCTTTTTTAAAAAGTGGGGTTACATTGGCTACCCTCCACTCCATAGGAACTGATCCAGAGTCAATGGAATGTTGGAAAATGACTGTCAATGCATCCGCTATTTCCAAGGCCACCTCCTTAAGTACTCTAGGATGCAGGCCATCAGGCCCTGGGGATTTATCTGCCTTCAATCCCATCAATTTCCCCAACACAATTTCCCGACTAATAAAGATTTCCCTCAGTTCCTCTTCCTTACTAGACCCTCTGACCCCTTTTATATCCGGAAGGTTGTTTGTATCCTCCTTAGTGAATACCGAACCAAAGTACTTGTTCAATTGATCCGCCATTTCTTTGTTCCCCGTTATGACTTCCCCTGATTCTGACTGCAGGGGACCTACGTTTGTCTTCACCAACCTTTTTCTCTTTACATACCTATAGAAACTTTTGCAATCCGCCTTAATGTTCCCTGCAAGCTTCTTCTCGTACTCCATTTTCCCTGTCTTAATCAAACCCTTTGTCCTCCTCTGCTGAGTTCTAAATTTCTCCCAGTCCCCAGGTTCGCTGCTATTTCTGGCCAATTTGTATGCCACTTCCTTGGCTTTAATACTATCCCTGATTTCCCTAGATAGCCACGGTTGAGCCACCTTCCCCTTTTTATTTTTACGCCAGACAGGAATGTACAATTGTTGTACTTCATCCATGCGGTCTCTAAATGTCTGCCATTGCCCATCCACAGTCAACCCCCTAAGTATCATTCGCCAATCTATCCTAGCCAATTCTCGCCTCATACCTTCAAAGTTACCCTTCTTTAAGTTCTGGACCATGGTCTCTGAATTTACTGTTTCATTCTCCATCCTAATGCAGAATTCCACCATATTATGGTCACTCTTCCCCAAGGGGCCTCGCACAATGAGATTGCTAATTAATCCTCTCTCATTACACAACACCCAGTCTAAGATGGCCTCCCCCCTAGTTGGTTCCTCAACATATTGGTCTAGAAAACCATCCCTTATGCACTCCAGGAAATCCTCCTCCACCGTATTGCTTCCAGTTTGGCTAGCCCAATCTATGTGCATATTAAAGTCACCCATTATAACTGCTACACCTTTATTGCATGCACCCCTAATTTCCTGTTTGATGCCCTCCCCAACATCCCTATTACTGTTTGGAGGTCTGTACACAACTCCTACTAACGTTTTTTGCCCTTTGGTGTTCTGCAGCTCTACCCATATAGATTCCACATCATCCAAGCTAATGTCTTTCCTAACTATTGCATTAATCTCCTCTTTAACCAGCAATGCTACCCCACCTCCTTTTCCTTTTATTCTATCCTTCCTGAATGTTGAATACCCCTGAATGTTGAGTTCCCAGCCCTGATCATCCTGGAGCCACGTCTCCGTAATCCCAATCACATCATATTTGTTAACATCTATTTGCACAATTAATTCATCCACCTTATTGCGGATACTCCTTGCATTAAGACACAAAGCCTTCAGGCTTGTTTTATTAACACCCTTTGTCCTTTTAGAATTTTGCTGTACAGTGGCCCTTTTTGTTCTTTGCCTTGGGTTTCTCTGCCCTACACTTTTCCTCATCTCCTTTCTGTCTTTTGCTTTTGGCTCCTTTTTGTTTCCCTCTGTCTCCCTGCATTGGTTCCCATCCCCCTGCCATATTAGTTTAAATCCTCCCCAACAGCACTAGCAAACACTCCCCCGAGGACATTGGTTCTCTCAGCACAGTACATATTTAAAATTACCTGATCAGCATCCACAAATAGGATCTTATCAACAGCCAGTGGGAAAAGCACGTCCAGGAAGAGGATCTTGTAGCCCCAGATAATTCTTTGCTTTTCGGTCTGCTGGTGGAGCCACCTGGGCCACTTGTACTGCACCAGCTCATACTGGAAACCATACTTCTTTGCCATGTGCGGGATAAATTCCTATCAGAACACACAAATGTAAGCATCACTAACTCTCAGAAAATGCCAAAGGTACAAATTGTGTCATTCACTAATTCGATGCAAATTACCCAAGATACTTTAACATGTTCTACAGAGGTGAAACAATCGTAAATCCTTCATGTCTGGGTGTGCTGTAACAATTAGTTTACAATGCAGCTTGTACTTAGAATGTAAGAACATAAGAAATAGGAGCAGGAGTAGGCCATCTGGCCCCTCAAGCCTGCTCCGCCATTTAATAAAATCATAGTTGATCTGATCATGGGCTAGGCTCCACTTCCCTGCCCGCTCCTCATAACCCTTTATCGCTCAAAAATGTGTCAATCTCCGCCTTAAATATATTCAATGACCGAGCCTCCAGAGCTCGCTGGGGCAGAGAATTCCATAGATTTACAACCCTCAGAAGAAATTCCATCTCATCTCAGTTTTAAACGTGTGACCCCTTCTAAGACGATGTCCCCTAGTTTCAGTTCCCCCAATGAGTGGAAATATCCTCTTTGCATCCACCTTGTCGAGCCCCCTCATTATCTTATATGTTTCGATAAGATCACCTCTCATTCTTCTGAACTCCAATGAGTATAGGCCCAACCTACTCAACCTATCTTCATAATTCAACCCCCTAATTTCCGGAATCAACCTAGTGAACCTTCTCTGAACAGCCTCCAATGCAAGTATATCCTTCCTTAAATACGGACACCGCATGGATGAACTACAACAATTGTACATTCCTGTCTGGCATAGAAATAAAAAAGGGAAGGTGGCTCAACCGTGGCTATCAAGGGAAATCAGGGATAGTATTAAAGCCAAGGAAGTGGCATACAAATTGGCCAGAAATAGCAGCGAACCTGGGGACTGGGAGAAATTTAGAACTCAGCAGAGGAGGACAAAGGGTTTGATTAGGGCAGGGAAAATGGAGTATGAGAAGAAGCTTGCAGGGAACATTAAAACGGATTGCAAAAGTTTCTATAGATATGTAAAGAGAAAAAGGTTAGTAAATACAAACGTAGGTCCCCTGCAGTCAGAATCAGGGGAAGTCATAACGGGAACAAAGAAATGGCGGACCAATTGAACAAGTACTTTGGTTCGGTATTCAAGAAGGAGGACACGAACAACCTTCCGGTTATAAAAGGGGTCGGGGGGTCTAGTAAGGAGGAGGAACTGAGGGAAATCCTTATTAGCCGGGAAATTGTGTTGGGGAAATTGATGGGATTGAAGGCCGATAAATCCCCAGGGCCTGATGGACTGCATCCCAGAGTACTTAAGGAGGTGGCCTTGGAAATAGTGGATGCGTTGACAGTCATTTTCCAACATTCCATTGACTCTGGATCAGTTCCTATGGAGTGGAGGGTAGCCAATGTAACCCCACTTTTTAAAAAAGGAGGGAGAGAGAAAACAGGGAATTATAGACCGGTCAGCCTGACATCGGTAGTGGGTAAAATGATGGAATCAATTATTAAGGATGTCATAGCAGTGCATTTGGAAAGAGGTGACATGATAGGTCCAAGTCAGCATGGATTTGTGAAAGGGAAATCATGCTTGACAAATCTTCTGGAATTTTTTGAGGATGTTTCCAGTAGAGTGGATAAGGGAGAACCAGTTGATGTGGTATATTTGGACTTTCAGAAGGCGTTCGACAAGGTCCCACACAAGAGATTGATGTGCAAAGTTAGAGCACATGGGATTGGGGGTAGTGTACTGACATGGATTGAGAACTGGTTGTCAGACAGGAAGCAAAGAGTAGGAGTAAATGGGTACTTTTCAGAATGGCAGGCAGTGACTAGTGGGGTACCGCAAGGTTCTGTGCTGGGGCCCCAGCTGTTTACACTGTACATTAATGATTTAGATGAGGGGATTAAATGTAGTATCTCCAAATTTGCGGATGACACTAAGTTGGGTGGCAGTGTGAGCTGCGAGGAGGATGCTGTGAGGCTGCAGAGCGACTTGGATAGGTTAGGTGAGTGGGCAAATGCATGGCAGATGAAGTATAATGTGGATAAATGTGAGGTTATCCACTTTGGTGGTAAAAACAGAGAGACAGACTATTATCTGAATGGTGACAGATTAGGAAAAGGGGAGGTGCAAAGAGACCTGGGTGTCATGGTACATCAGTCATTGAAGGTTGGCATGCAGGTGCAGCAGGCGGTTAAGAAAGCAAATGGCATGTTGGCCTTCATAGCAAGGGGATTTGAGTACAGGGGCAGGGAGGTGTTGCTACGGTTGTACAGGGCATTGGTGAGGCCACACCTGGAATATTGTGTACAGTTTTGGTCTCCTAACCTGAGGAAGGACATTCTTGCTATTGAGGGAGTGCAGCGAAGGTTCACCAGACTGATTCCCGGGATGGCGGGACTGACCTATCAAGAAAGACTGGATCAACTGGGCTTGTATTCACTGGAGTTCAGAAGAATGAGAGGGGACCTCATAGAAACATTTAAAATTCTGACGGGGTTAGACAGGTTAGATGCAGGAAGAATGTTCCCAATGTTGGGGAAGTCCAGAACCAGAGGTCACAGTCTAAGGATAAGGGGTAAGCCATTTAGGACCGAGATGCGGAGGAACTTCTTCACCCAGAGAGTGGTGAACCTGTGGAATTCTCTACCACAGAAAGTTGTTGAGGCCAATTCACTAAATATATTCAAAAAGGAGTTAGATGAGGTCCTTACTACTAGGGGGATCAAGGGGTATGGCGAGAAAGCAGGAATGGGGTACTGAAGTTGAATGTTCAGCCATGAACTCATTGAATGGCGGTGCAGGCTAGAAGGGCCGAATGGCCTACTCCTGCACCTATTTTCTATGTTTCTATGTTTCTATAACGCAGTACGCCTGTGTGGCGTCGCCAATACGCAGTACAGTTGTAGCAGGACTTCTCTCCTTTTATACTCTATCCCCCTTGCAATAAAAGCCAACATTCCATTTGCCTTCCTGGTTACTTGCTGTACCTGCATACTAACTTTTTATGTTTCATGCACAAGGACCCCCAGGTCCCTCTGTACTGCAGCACTTTGCAATTTTTCTCCATTTAAATTATAATTTGCTTTTCTATTTTTTCTGCCAAAGTGGATAACCTCACATTTTCCCACATTATATTCCATCTGCCAAATATTTGCCCACTCACTTAGCCTATCTATATCCCTTTGCAGATTTTTTGTGTCCTCCACACAATTTGCTTTCCCACCCATCTTTGTATCAGCAGCAAACTTGACTACATTACACTTGGTCCCTTCATCCAAGTCATTAATATAGATTGTAAATAGTTGAGATCCCAGCACCGTTCTCTGTGGCACCCCACTAGTCACTGTTTGCCAACCGGAAAATGAACCATTTATCCCGACTCTCTATTTTCTGTTAGTTAGCCAATCCTCTATCCACGCTAATATATTACCCCCAACCCCGTGAACGTTTACCTTGTGCAGTAACCTTTTATGTGGCGCCTTATCGAATGCCTTCTGGAAATCCAAATACATCACATCCACTGGTTCCCCTTATCCATCTTGCTCGTTACATCCTCAAAGAACTCCAGCAAATTTGTCAAACATGATTTCCCTTTCATAAACTATGTTGACTCTGCTTGATTGAATTATGCTTTACCAAATGTCCCACTACTGCTTCCTTAATAATGGACTCCAACATTTTCCCAACGACAGATGTTAGGCTAACTGGTCTATAGTTTCCTGCTTTTTGTCTGCCTCCTTTTTTAAATAGGGGCGTTACATTTGCGGTTTTCCAATCCGCAGGGACCGCCCCAGAATCCAGGGAATTTTGGTAGATTACAACCAATGCATCCACTATCTCTGCAGGCACTTCTTTTAAAATCCTAGGATTAAGTCCAGGGGACTTGTCCGCCTTTAGTCCCATTATTTTACCAAATACTACTTCATTAGTGACAGTGATTTTATTAAGTTCCTCCCTCCCTATAGCCCCTTGATTATCCACTATTGGAATGTTTTTAGTCTCTTCTACCATGAAGACTGATGCAAAATATTTGTTCAACGTCTCTGCCATTTCCCTGTTCTCCATTATTAATTCCCCAGTCTCATCCTCTAGGAGACCAAGATTTATTTTAGCCACTCTTTTCCTTTTTACGTACCTGTTGAAACTCCTACTATCCGTTTTTATATTTCGTGCTAGTTTACTTTCGTAATCTATCTTCCCCCTCTATCATTTTTTTAGTCGTTCTTTGCTGGCTTTTAAAATTTTCCCAATCTTCTGTCCGCCCAGTAGTCTTAGCAATATTGTATGCCCTTGTTTTCAATTTGATACCCTCCTTTATTTTCTTAGTTAGCCACGGATGGTTATCCCTCCTCTGACAGTCTTTCCTGCTCATTGGGATATATTTTTGTTGCGAGTTATGAAATAGCTCCTTAAATGTCTGTCACTGCCCATCAACCATCCCATAATTTAATCTACTTTCCCAGTGCACTTTAGCCAACTCTGCCTTCATATATAGAAACATAGAAAATAGGTGCAGGAGTAGGCCATTCAGCCCTTCGAGCCTGCACCACCATTCAATATGATCATGGCTGATCATGCAACTTCAGTACCCCATTCCTGCTTTCTCTCCATACCCTTTGATCCCTTTAGCTGTAAGGGCCACATCTAACTCCCTCTTGAATATATCTAACGAACTGGCCTCAACAACTTTCTGTGGTAGAGAATTCCACAGGTTCACAATTCTCTGAGTGAAGAAGTTTCTCCTCATATTGGTCCTAAATGGCTTACCCCTTATCCTTAGACTGTGACCCCTGATTCTGGACTTCCCCCAACATCGGGAACATTCTTCTTGGAGCTCACCTGTCCAATCCCGTCAGAATTTTATATGTTTCTATGAGATCCCCTCTCATTCTTCTAAATTCCAGTGAACATAAGCCTAGTCAATCCAGTCTTTCTTCATAGGTCAGTCCTGCCATCCCGGGAATCAGTCTGGTGAACCTTCACTGCACTCCCTCAATAGCAAGAATGTCCTTCCTCAGATTAGGAGACCAAAACTGTACACAATATTCAAGGTATGGCCTCACCAGGGCCCTGTACAATTACAGTAAGACCTCCCTGCTCCTACACTCAAATCCTCTCGCTATGAAGGCCAACATGCCATTTGCCTTCTTCACCGCCTGCTGTACCTGCATGCCAACTTTCAATGACTGATGTACCATGACACCCAGGTCTCATTGCACTTCCCCTTTTACTAATCTGTCACCATTCAGATAATATTCTGCCTTCCTGTTTTTGCCATCAAAGTAGATAACCTCATATTTATCTACATTGTACTGCATCTGCCATGCAGTTGCCCACTCACCTAACCTGTCCAAGTCACCCTGCAGCCTCCTCACAGCCCACACTGCCACCCAGCTTAGTGTCAGATGCAAACTTGGAGATATCACATTCAATTCCTTCATTTAATCATTGATGTATATTGTAAATAGCTGGGGTCCCAGCACTGAACCTTGTGGTACCCTACTAGTCACTGCCTGCCATTCTGAAAAGCACCCATTTATTCCTACTCTTTGCTTCCTGTCTGCCAACCAGTTCTCTATCCACGTCAATACATTACCCCCCAATACCATGTGCTTTCATTTTTCACACTAATCTCTTGTGTAGGACCTTGTCGAAAGCCTTTTGAAAGTCCAAATACACCACATCCACTGGTTCTCCCTTGTCCACTCTACTAATTACATTCTCAAAAAATTCTGGAAGATTTGTCGAGCATGATTTCCCTTTCATAAATCCATGCTAACTTGGACCGATCCTGTCACTGCTTTCCAAATGCGCTGCTATTACATCTTTAATAATTGATTCCAACATTTTCCCCACTACCAATGTCAGGCTAAATGGTCTATAATTCCCTATTTTCTCTCTCCCTCCTTTTTAAAAAAGTGGCGCTACATTAGCTACCCTCCAATCCATAGGAACTACCACTGTAGTCTCCTTTATTTAAGCTTAGGACACTGGTTGAGATCCAACTTTCTCACCCCCCCAACTGAATTTGAAATTCAACCATGTTATGGTCACTCATTCCTAGAGGATCCTTGGGATTTAAAATCAGACCAGATGAATCATAGAATACAACAACATTACGGCACAGAAGGAAGCCATTCGACCCATTGTATCTGTGTCGTGTGTGTTTCTTATACTGTGATGGGAGGGGAAGGAGGAGGTACTACAATGGTAAATAATTAAGAAATATTGCAGAATCAAATGCAATAATAGCATTCTTTTAGAGCATTTGTTGGCCAAATAACTTTTTTGCTTAAGTTTAAGTATATTAGGGCTGGAGAACGGAAATCCTCCCATTTCAGGCATCCAGTGTCAGCACAAAGAACTTGTGGGCTGTGTAAAAACTCTAATTTAGTGTTGATGCATCGATTTTGCTGAGAACATCAGCGGAAGTATTAATGTGACTATTCAAGCGTGGTACCCATAGTGTTCCAAGAGAAGAGTTGAAGGAATATGCTTACAGCAGGTATCGAACAAGAGCACAGGAGCTAGATAGCAAGCAAAAAAAATCTGGGTACTCTTAAAATCAACTAAGTACATAGTACAGAACTTACACCTACAAGTCTTAAAAGGTGGTGAGAACAGAAATTAGTTACATTTTATTTTACATTTTTTTTTTAAATTATATTTGCTAAATTTGATATCGATTCCTAAGTATGAGAAAGTAGCTAACAAACCTCCATTATTTAAAAAAAGATTAGGAACAGACAAACGTTGAACACTCAGTCCCTACACACATACTGAAATGGATCGTAATATCTTCTCGCTTGCTAACCAAGCTAGAATTTGATTAATTCCTGCTACAAACCTTGAACGTGGGTGAGAGGTAGTTCTTAAGGAACCAGAACTTCACTGGTGTTTCAGTATGCTTCAGCACAGACAGCATCATTATTCTGCAGGGCAGAGGGAAGACAGAGAGTTTATTATACATAGCTACAAAGGGACTGCCTATCTAAAAATGCAGGTGTCAAATGCAGAACATATTATTACCCAATGGTTCTAAATGAGGCCAAAGTACAAACCACAAATCAGACTATAAATATGGATATGTGAGGGGCATCAAATGTGCCAAACCTCAAAAACTTCAATGTAATACTGATGAAATCTGTTGCAAAATTGCCAGCTGTGATTCCCCTCCTTCCCTGTTGATGTTCCGACATTTTTACATTTCTAAAATTTCAATCAAAATGTCCTTATGCTGAGGCATCTGTGTATGTCTTATTTGAAGTATGTTGATATATTAGGGAATTACTCACCCTTTTCCTCAGAATCTTCAAATTCCAATAACTATGCAGCTGACTTAATAGATGCCCAAATAAATAGATATTGCTGCAATCCCTAATCAAATTCCAAAATGCACTTCCCCATCAGCACAAATTTGGTGACGTCAGAGCCAAGGCATGTATGTGGCCCCTAACACCCCTTTGTGGAGACAGATCGTGCTTTGTATGTTTACAACGTATTTTAATTCCTTTATCTAAAAGGCAGATATTAAAATGTATACTTTAAACATATTTCAAACTCAAGGTGCACTGTTACATAGGTTGGAATTAAAACATAAAAAAAGCAAGCAGGGTCATTTATGTTCAACCCAATGTGGTAAATTGGAAGAGCAAATAACTTTGTCGCATCATATTCGAACTACAAATTCATTTAGCTCTTTTTGTGCAACAACTGAAGTGCCAGTCAGTAAAACAGGCCTGCCTCATTTGCCTATACTTTATTGTCTTTCCCTTACTGAAAGTAGTAAGCTGTTGTGAGATATAGTTCCACAGGCACCAGCAGCCCCTTCCCCCCACCCCCTCCTCAGTGCCTCATCCAAGAGGCCATTCTTCGAGTACAAGCCTGGACCATGTGCAGACTGCGAGCGGCAGAAGGGTATTTAACAGTGGGAGAGGGTGAGAAATTACAACCAAGCCCAATGCTGACCTCACGTGCACACTTTCTAGAAAAGGCCACTCACTGCAAAGGAACCTTATCAGAAGCAGGAGAAAATAGTAACAGGATTGGGCAGAGTCAACATGGATTTATGAAAGGGAAATCATGTTTGACAAATCTTTTTTGAAGTTGTAACTAGCAGAATTATTGAGGGGAGGACCAATGGATGAGGAGTACAGGAGCAGCGGCGAAAATCCAGAATGTTCCGGAATCTGGAACGATCGGTGCAGGGTTGTCCGGAATCCGTAAAATGTTCTGGAATCCGGACCCGCCGATCCTGCTGACCTCGGGCCTCGCCTCCCCTCGCCTCCGCTTGCGGCCTACTCGCTGGCCCGAACACCTCCTCCGCGACGGGGCTGGCCGGCCTGAACAGCTCCTCGGCAGGGCCCTGCCCGAACACTCCTCTTCGGCAGGGCCCGCTGGCCCGAACACCTCCTCGGCAAGGCCCCGTCCAGCGACCTCATTTATGGGGCCGGCCGGCCCGAACAGCTTCTCGGCGAGGTCCCCCTCCCTTTCTGATGTTCCGAAATCCGGAAGTACCCGAACCTGGGCTTGGGTATTTCTGGATTCATGATGTCAGAAAGACAATCGAAAGTCCGGAATAGCCTGGAATCCAGAACGGCCTCGATCCCGAGAGTTCCGGATTCTCGATGCTGCATTTGTATTTGTATTTTCAGAAGGCATTCGATAAGGTGCAACATAAGAAGTTATTGAAAAAAATTAGGGCTCATTGAATCGAGGGCAATATACTAGTATGTATTCAGGATTGGTTAATGGACACAAAACAGAGAGTAGGAATAAACTGGTCATTTTCAGGCTGGCAAGCTACAACTAGTGGGGTGCCGCAAGAATCGGTGCTTGGGCCCCAGCTATTCACAATCTATATCAATGATTTGGATGAGGGGTACCAAATTAAATATATCCAAGTTTGCTGATGATACGAAGCTAGGTGGGAATGCGGCAGATTAGGAAAAGGGGAGGTGCAACGAGACCTGGGTGTCATGGTTCATCAGCCACTGAAAGTTGGCATGCAGGTACAGCAGGCAGTGAAGAAGACAAATAGTATGTTGGCCTTCATAGCTAGGGGATTTGAGTATAGGAGCAGGGAAGTCTTGCTGCAGTTGTACAGGGCCTTGGTGAGGCCCCACCTGGAATATTGTGTTCAATTTTGGGCTCCTAATCTGAGGAAGGACGTTCTTGCTATTGAGGGAGTGCAGTGGAGGTTCACCAGACTGATGCCAGGGATGACTGGATTGACATATGAGGAGAGACTGGATCAACTGGGCCTTTATACACTGGAGTTTAGAAGGATGAGAGGGGATCTCATAGAAACATATAAGATTCTGACTGGACTGGACAGGCTAGATACAGGAAGAATGTTCCTGATGTTGGGGAAGTCAAGAACCAGGGGACACTGTCTTAGGATAAGGGGCAGGCCGTTTAGGACTGAGATGAGGAGAAACTTCTTCACTGAGAGAGTTGTTAACCTGTGGAATTCCCTTCCGCAGAGAGTTGCTGATGCCAGTTCATTGGATATATTCAAGAGGGAGTTAGATATGGCCCTTATGTCTAAAGGGATCAAGGGGTATGGAGAGAAAGCAGGAAAGGGGTACTGAAGGAATGAACAGCCATGATCTTATTGAATGGTGGTGCAGGCTCGAAGGGCCGAATGGCCTACTCTTGCGCCTATTTTCTATGTTTCTATGTAGGTTGTGAGGAGAATGCAGAGAGACTTCAAGGGGATATAGACAGGCTAAGTGAGTGGGCAAGAAGATGGCAAATGGAATATAATGTGGAGAAATGTGAATTTATCCTCTTTGGTAGGAAAAATAGAAAAGCAGAGTATGTTTTAAATGGTGAGAGATTGGGAAGTGTTGGTGTTCAGAGGGACCTGAGTGTCCTTGTACACAAATCACTGAAAGTTAACATGCAGGTACAGCAATTAAGAAAGAAAATGGTATGTTGGCCTTTATTACAAGAGGATTTGAGTATAAGAGTAAAGACGTCTTACTGCAATTATATAGGGCCGTGGTGAGACTGCACCTGGAGTATTGTGTAGTTTTGGTCTCCTTACCGAAGGAAGGATAGACTTGCCATTGAGGGAGTGCAATAAAGGTTCACCAGACTGATTCCTGGGATGGGGGGATTGTCCTATGAGGAGAGATTGAGTAGACGAGGCCTATATTCTCTAGAGTTTAGATGAATGAGTGGTGATCTCATTGAAACATACAAAATTCTTACAGGGCTTCACAGAGTAGATGTAAGGAGGATGTTTCCTCTGGCTGAGGAGTCTAGAACTCGGGGTTATAGTCTCAAAATAAGAGGTCGGCCATTTAGAACTGAGATGAGGAGACCAGTGCTGGGACCCCATTATTTACACTCCATATTAACGACTTGGAAGAAGGGACTGAGTGTAACATAGCCAAGTTTGCTGACGATACAAAGATGGGAGGAAAAGCAATGTGTGAGGAGGACACAAAAAATCTGCAAAAGGACATAGACAGGCTAAGTGAGTGGGCAAAAATTTGGCAGATGGAGTATAATGTTGGAAATTGTGAGGTCGTGCACTTTGGCAGAAAAAAAATCAAAGAGCAAGTTATTATTTAAATGGAGAAAGATTGCAAAGTGCCACAGTACAGCGGGACCTGGGGGTACTTGTGCATGAAACACAAAAGGATAGTATGCAAGTGATCAGGAAGGCCAATGGTATTATCTTGGCCTTTATTGCAAAGGGGATGGAATATAAAAGCAGGGAGGTCTTGCTACAGCTACAATATTGGTGAAGCCACACCTGGAATACTGCATACAGTTTTGGTTTCCATATTTACGAAAGGATATACTTGCTTTGGCGGCAGTTCAGAGAAGGTTCACAAGGTTGATTCCAGGGATGAGGGGGTTAATTTATGAGGAAAGGTTGAATAGGTTGGGCCTCTACTCATTGGAATTCAGAAGAATGAGAGGTGATCTTATCGAAACGTGTAAGATTATGAGGGGGGTTGACAAGGTGGATGTAGAGGGGATGTTTCCACTGATGAGGGAGACTAGAACTAGAGAGCATGATCTTAGAATAAGGGGCCACCCATTTAAAAGAGATGAGGAGAAATGTCTTCTCTCGGAGGGTTGTAAATCTGTGGAAATGGGAAACTATATTCAACTCACCTCAAGAACCTCTCGTAAAGATGACCCGATGCAACTGAAAAGATATTAATGACATCTTCCTTATCCAATCTCAGTTCTTCAGGTTTTGGTCCTCCAGTGAATCCTCTGTGAAGAGACAAAAATAGATCATGCTCACTTTTGAAGAGAACAGATAAAGACTGGGGTTGGTGCATTGGCATAGTGCGTTAAGAGATACAGGTGCAATGTCCCGAATTCGGAACTCTGAAAACCGGAATTGTCCGAAAACCGGACATTTTGCACATAGCGCGAGTCGTTAGGAATCTGGAATTATTGTCCAAAAAACAAACATTTAGGCAAAACCAAAAATCCGGCACGGATACAGTCAGGGATTCTGGATTTCAGACAAGAAAAATCAAGTCTGAAATCCATAATCCTCAACCGAATCCATGCCAGATTTTGGATTTTGCCAGATTTCAGATCTTGCGGTTCAAATCCCGGCACGGATTCAGTTGAGGATTATGGATTTCAGACTATTGTTTTCTTGTCTGAAATCTGGAAAAAAACCAAAACTGGCATAGATTCGGTTCCGAGGATTCTGGATTTTGGACGTTGTATCTGTACTGGCTCTTCATCTCTGGGATCCGGGCTCAAATCCATGGAATAAAAATTCCTTCTGTTTGCTGGTGCCAAGGGTCTTATTAGAAATATTTGAACCTACAGTGCAAAACTATCCCAAATTCAGTACTCAGAGGGTACAGAATGTATGGTGTGTGAAATGGGGAAAATGCCACACTACTACAGTAGGGGGAACTCTGGGGACTGAAGTACATTCTTAGGGAAAAGAGTAAAAGGGGTTTTACTCATCACCCGGCTGTGCTATGACATACCTGGGAATGTTCGATGCTGATACTGGGTCATGAAATGGAAAAAGGCCATAGAATGGCTGATATGAAAAATGTTATAGATACAAATGGTATAACTCTTCTGAGATTAGAATCAAGTAGGGGGAACTTTACATTGCATTTAACGGTGTTACCCGCTACTCTTAGTGAGCTTGATGTTGTAACGCCTGAAATAGAAACTTACTCCATTTCCCTGTAGTAATATCCCTCAATTTTAGAAGCACAAAAATTCATCAAAATAAAAGCTTACAAAGGGAAAGCCATTCAATCTCACAACTCCCCTCATCCAAGTCATTTTCTAGAATAGATTAAAATCATCCCCATCCTAAACCTGCATTCACTACTTCATGCTGAACCAGGAATCAATCAATGCTACAAAGAATTCAGAATTTGCTGCAACAGTTAGTGATTAATTTCATGAGTTACCAGTGTTAAGAAGCTGCTCTTTAATTTACATGTACCTCCAACTCATACATTCTTCCATCTCTTTATAATCTCTACAGTCCATACAGACCAGCACGAGTAATGAAACACCCTAACCTGTCAAACTGAAAGCAGGCTGCAAGACAAATTTGCAGCTTGTTATGAAAAATTAATTTCAATATTACCGATGTGCCATAGCAAATTTATTTTGGGCTAGAAATTGGCCTCCTTTGCACCTCCCATTAGTGCCTCCAGGGGACAATATCGGGGTGCTACCAGCTCTGCAACCGGATACGGCGAGAGTACCAATGCCTGCAAGCTTGCCGTGGAGGTTTGCTCTGGCGGTAACACACTAGCAACCACAACCTCCTGCACCTCAGAGATCGTGACGACAACCGGCTGCGCAGTGGCCCGCATCTGAACTTCGGTTCCGCCCTCTACAGTCTCACCGAGCATCAACACCGGCAACTGCAGGAGGCGTTGTAAGGAAGGCCAGCCACTTGGGAGCGATATTTCAAGGAATTGCTGCTAAGGTAAATGAAAACTCGAGCATTTTTTTTTTCCTTTTCTTCATCCGCGATTGATCAGTCCTGCATTCTGTTAAAGTGCTTGTGGGCTGATTGTCGCAGATCAGGGCTGCTGTCGGCCACCATGGAAGAATATTTAATGCAGAGCCTGCAGCAATGGCCCTTCCCTTTAAGAGAAGGAAGGAGTCTCCTATACCGGCAGCGCTGCACGGGACATTGTGCAATGCTGCACTGCTACCGCCCCTCCTGCGTGGTTTAGCGCTCCAAGGGAAGTGCTACCACTTGATTTAGAAACATAGAAAATAGGAGCAGTAGTAGGCCATTCGGTCCTTCGAGTCTGCACCACCTTTCAATATGATCATGGCTGATCCTCTATCTCAACACCATATTCCTGCTTTTTCCCCATACCCTTTGATGCCTTTTGTTTCTAGAAATCTATCTATCTCCCTCTTAAATATATTCAGTGACTTGGTCTCCACAGCCTTTTGTGGTAGAGAATTCCACAGGTTCACCACCCTCTGAATGAAAACATTTCTCCTCATCTCAGTCCTACATTTCCTATCCCATATCCTGAGACTGTGACTCCGTGTTCTAGACTTCCCAGCTAGGGGAAACATCCTCCCCGCATCCAGTCTATCCAACCCAGTCAGAATTTTATACGTTTCAATGAGATCCCCTCTCATTCTTCTAAACTCTAGTGAATACAGGCCGATTCAACCCAATCTCTCCTCATACAACAGTCCTGCCATCCCAGGAATCAGTCTGGTGAATCTTCGCTGCACTCCCTCTATGGCAAGTATATCCTTGTTTAGGTAAGGAGACCAAAACTGCACACAATATTCCACTTTCCTCCTGGAGCGCTAAACCGGAAGTTTGCATCTGTTGGAATTGGGTAGCACCCGGCGATACTTTTGCACTCACGCAAAAGTTATCTCCCCAAACGGGGCGCTATGCAATTTCTCCCCCTTAGTATCTATAAATGATTTACTCGTTCTCACCTGTGCTCTATATGTGTGTGTGTGTGGAAAGAAATGGAAACAGTGCATGTGTAAATGAGGGGGCAAGTGATGACAGAAATATAGATAGAATTGCATCGATTTGGACTTTTCCAGTTAGCAACTTTTGTACATATCTTTAAACCCTTTATACAGTATTCATTATTGTCCCATTTATAATATCTCTACGCATCCAAAAGGGTTAATTTACCTTTTAATAGATTCCCAGAAGCCTTCATTTTCAGCATTTCCATCACTGAGGAGTTCTTCGTTCATTTTGTCAGGTTTTTTTTGGACCTGCAGAACCGGAGAAATACACTTAATTCTGTAGACCTCATTTTAATACATTTTGGAGAAATTATGATTTCTGTACCTTAAACGGCTAATGACCTTAAAGAATCAAAGAATGTAATTTATTGCTAAGAAACAGCAGGCTGTGCAACTCGATATTGCAACAAATACCAAGTGATCATGGGCTGTGTTTAAAAGAGCATGTTAAATGATCATTATTTTGGCTTCATAATGAATTCTGAATTTTTCAATTTTCAAACTAACTGACACACTACAAATGTTGGAAGGGCATCCAATAGTAAAGTGCATTGAGGTAATACTCTGTACCACCATGTTCATTTAAGCCCATGATTCGCCATGTAACAACTTCCCAAGCTCAAGAAGAACTTCTCTTTTGGGAGGAGTGAGACGGCACAGGAGAAATGAAGGGGTAGAACGGCTGGTGAATAAATCACTCCAATCGTTCATCTCTTGACATAACTCAGAAATTGGCAGTCAGTCACCTGTCCAATCACGCCCCCTCAGTGTGGCTTTCAAGTTAAAATAATTTTATGAGCTATATGTAAATGGGAAGTGGGAGCTGAGAAAACCAAGATATATTGGGCTAATATACAGTGAGTTTCAAATTCAGTTGGAGGGTGAGAAATTTGGTTCTCAAACCAGCTTAAATAAAGGAGACTACAAAGGTATGAGGGCAGAATTGACTAAAGTGGACTGGGAAAATAGATTAAAGTATGGGACGGTTGATGAGCAGTGGCAGACATTTAAGGAGATATTTCATAGATCCCAATGAGAAGGAAAGACTGTAAGAGATGGGATAGCCATCCGTGGCAAATGTAATGCCCTTATTTAAAAAAGGAAGCAGACAGAAAGCAGGAAACTATAGACGAGTTAGCCCAACAACTGTCGTTGGGAAAATGCTGGAGTCCATTATTAAGGAAGCAGTAGCGGGACATTTGAAAAAGCATAATTCAATCAAGCAGAGTCAGGTTTTATGAAAGGGAAATCACGTTTGACAAATCTGAGGCATTTGATAAGGTGCCACATAAAAGGTTACTGCACAGAATAAAAGTTCATGGGGTTGGGGGAAATATAATAGCATGGATAGAGGATTGGCTAACTAACAGAAAACAGAGAGTCAGGATAAATGGGTCATTTTCTGGTTGGCAAACAGTGACTAGTGGGATGCCGCAGGAATCGGTGCTGGGGCCACAACTATTTACAATCTATATTAATGACTTGGATGAAGGGACCAAGTATAATGTAGCCAAGTTTGCTGATGATACAAAGATGGGTGGGAAAGCAAATTGTGAGGAGGACACATAAAATCTGCAAAGGGATATAGACAGGCTAAGTGAATGGGCAAAAATTTGGCAGATGGAATATAATGTGGGAAAATGTGAGGTTATCCACTTTGGCAGAAAAAATAAAAAAGCAAATTATAATTTAAATGGAGAAAAATTGCAAAGTGCTGCAGTACAGAGGGACCTAGGGGTCCTTGTGTATGAAACACAAAAAGTTAGTATGCAGGTACAGCAAGTAATCAGGACGACAAATGGAATGTTGGCCTTTAATGCCAGGGGGATAGAGTATAAAAGCAGAGAAGTCCTGCTACAACTGTACAGGGTATTGGTGAAGCCACACCTGGAATACTGCGTGTAGTTTTGGTCTCTGTATTTAAGAAAGGATATACTTACATTGGAGGCTCAGAGAAGGTTCACTAGGTTGATTCCAGAGATGAGGGGGTTGACTTATGAAGATAGGTTGAGTAGGTTGGGCCTATACACATTGGAGTTCAGAAGAATGAGAGGTCATTTTATCGAAACATATAAGATAATGAGGGAGCTCGACAAGGTGGATGCAAGAGTATATTTCCACATAGGGGAAACTAAAACTAGGGAACAGTCTAAGAATAAGGTGCCACCCATTTAAAACTGAGATGAGGAGGAGTTTCTTCTCTCAGAGGGTTGTAAATCTGTGGAATTCTCTGCCCCAGAGAGCTGTGGAGGCTGGGTCATTGAATATATTTAGGCGGAGATAGACAGATTTTTGAGCGATAAGGGAATAAAAGGTTATGGGAAGCAGGGAAATGGAGCTGAGTTCATGATCAGATCAGCTATGATCTTATTAAATGGCGGAGCAGGCTCGTGGGGCCAGGTGGCCTACTCCTGCTTCTATTTCTTATGTTCTTCTTTTCATCAGTTCATAATTTATACACAAATGATCATTTTTTCCCAAAAGTGAGTTTGCTCACATGACATGTGATCTTCAGTCAAGCCTCAAATGTCAGTGTGACTATAGATTCAAGTTCTGGGAATTCTAAATTCCCACCCTTGGAGAAATGCCGACTCGTATTTCGAAATCACTATCAGCTTTAAATAATCCTTGATACAAGATTCTTCCGCTGAGCAGTGTGCTCATCAACTTCACTGGAGTTAATGTAGGATAGTGGATCCCCTCACCTTCATAAGCAGTCCCTCGGAATCGAGGAAGACTTGCTTCTACTCCTGAAGTGAGTTCTTTGGTGGCTGAACAGTCCAATACGAGAGCCACAGACCCTGTGTCACAGGTGGGACAGACATTTGTCGAGGGAAGGGGTGGGTGGGACAAGTTTGCCGCACGCTCCTTCCGCTGCCTATGCTTGACCTCTTCATGCTCTCGCCGTTGAGATTCGAAGAGCTCAATGCCCTCCTGGATGCACTTTTTCCATCTCGGGCGGTCTTCGGCCAAGGACTCCCAGGTGTCAGTGGTGATGTCGCACTTTATCAGGGAGGGTTTGAGGGTGTCCTTGTAATGTTTCCGCTGCCCACCTTTGGCTCGTTTGCCGTGAAGGAGCTCCACATAGAGCATTTGCTTAGGGAGTCTCGTGTCTGGCATGCGAACTATGTGGCCTACCCAGCGAAGCTGATCGAGTGTGGTCAGTGCTTCAATGCTGGGGATGTTAGCCTGGACGAGGACACTGATGTCGGTGCGCCTGTCCTCCCAGGGGATTTGCAAGATCTTGCAGAGATATCGTTGGTGATATATCTCCAGCGACTTGAGATGTCTTCTGTACATTGTCCATGCCTCTGATCCATACAGGAGGGCGGGTATTACGACAGCCCTGTAGATCCTGAGCTTGGTGGTAGATCTGAGGGCCTGGTCTTCAACAATACTGCTCATGAATGGGATTAAACTGTTCAGAGATCAATTATCAGTCATTTCTTTTCCATCTTCAGAGGATTCTATGTTCTTTTTCCTGTATTTCAACCAACCACGTCACCTCCACAGAAGTGGATTAATATAGACAGGTCACATACCTTTACACAAACATACCCTCCTGTTGAACCCCATAAAGGAGTTTACTTAACATAAACTCTTCAACGGAATTGGAAGTTGTAAGTCTGAATTGTTAATCCACCCTTTTCCTTTCCAAATACAAACAGACCTGCTATGCATTTCTGTTTTTTTTATTTTCTTACTCATGTAAATATATTCCGGTTTGAACTTTTGTTTCCAAACTACGCAACATGTGTGGTTCAAACTTGTAAAACTACATTGTAAACCAAGACAACAAACTTCACGTGGTAGTCTTCAGTAAACCACCATTCCACTCATTTAACCCACATTTAAATGTTTCCAATAAACATACCTTCACTTTAATAATTTTGCTTTTGAAGCTATTAAGAACAACAATAACTTCATCAGTACCAGGTGGAGAGTCTGCTCCATCGTGGCTGAATGATAAAGAAGAAAAGTGAACATTTTAGAGGAGGAAAGATCACTAAACATTAAAAAATTGTTAACATTTAGAATTTTTGCTATTGTACAAAAGGTCATCATAAAATATATGATCCATAGTAATGCAATAACACAGGATTCTAAAATCAGCAAACATCTCACATACCTATCATCACAAGGCCTTCCCGTTTCAGTGCAACTTTATAGTGGGTAAACTAAGTCGTAAACAGCAGGCTGAATGGCAACAGCTGGCTCAGCAAACTTATTCAGTGAGTATCTGAGCCAACAGCAGGATTCAGTGAGTATCTGAGCCACACAAGAAAGGTTGCATTCCCTGGTCAGTATAAAGCTAACGGGTGGCTGGTGGCTGTTGCATTGGTGTTAGCACTAGTGTTCTGTCTAAGCTGTGTGGTAATCTGCAAGGTCTTATGCAGGCCAGTCACCGGCTCTCACACTGTAAATACCGGACAGCCACAGAAATTTAACGAGATCACACATTAAAACAACAGGCCGCGCAGAACAAAGCGCAGCTTACAGGGAACATTTGATTAGCACTAGCCCGGTGGGAGGGGATGGGGCAAGAATAAAAAAGTGTTAGTCCTTTCTTCCAACTATGATCTGGTACCCTTTTCTCAAAGTGCACTGGGGAATGACATGATTTTGCTCATCTGTTGAATAGCCTGCTAACACAGTCAAGACTTGGGCATGAATAATGACTACTTGGGTACTAAAACAGCATAATTGCCCATGGAACCATAGCTCAGCAAGGAGTGAATACAGTCAAGAGAGATAAAATGAGATGGGGAAGGGGTAACATTGGAAAGAATACAAAATGACAGACTACACCAAGACAGTATCAACTGCACAGATAAGAAAAAGACTTGTATCTATTTCAAACCTTTCAAAGCATGGCACACAAAATTCCTTTGAGCGGCAGTGACTTATGTAGGTATGTACATAAAGCATTAATACATAAAAATTTGAGCCGGGCTCCATCATAAAAACATTCAAAAATATGACTACACTGTGTTTTAGAACAGATGGCAGATTACAGTTTTGAGCAAGCACAGTGGCATCAATCTGCCCATGATCTGACTGTACTGTGCAACACTGTCATTTTAAATCATGTCCTTAAAAATTGCATGGAGTGTATTATTAAAATTAGTTCACTGCATGCAAAAATATGCATGTCTATTTTGCTTGTAAGATGAAGCAAGTGCCAGAGAGGGCTGATATTGAACACTTTCTTCAGCCAGGCTGTTAAAGTTAACATTATAATTTTAGAAAACACCAAGAAACCAAAAGCTTCTATCTTATAGAATAGCTGATGTTAATTAAGTAGGCTTTCCAGAGTATTCATCCAATTAATACTGTGAACTAACAGTCAATACTGCCACGGCTATATACCTGTAAATCTTATAAATATCTTCTGATCTTCCTTTCCTTAGTCTGAGTACCCAAGCACCAGGGTTAGCTTTTAACTGGAAGTAGCCCTGTTAAGAAAAGCAACATGGATATTCAGTTTTGCTGCAGTCACTTTGGCTTTCATGACACATTATAGCACCAAATTTAACTGCAATCTTTTAGCTAAAAAGTAAATTCAATTCCAGCCAATTAACTTCTCTAAAACTGGCACTGCACTTTAAATAACAGGTAGAACAGTTGAGAGTGTAATTGCAACAAAATCGGTATTTTGGAAATCAACGGGAAAGTTGGAGTTGAGGGATTAAGAAGTTTTTTTGAGCAGAGGACGACTAACAACAATATTGAATGATGGAGGGTTTCAACAGAAGAACAAAATGATTATGAATCTGGCCTTTTTTATGCCAGTTGCATCACATAAGACTGAAACAGGAAGGGAGTGGACCTGTGCTGGAAGGATGTGGGGTTCAACTGGGGCCTAAAAGTGCACTGTAGTTCAGCCTATAAGGGAAGGAATAGAGGTAGAATAGTTGAACGAATCTGCTAAATGGAAGCAAAATTGGAGCACAGGCAGGTCCAGGAGCGAAGGGTTGCAAAGCAGAATGCAAATGTGATGGACCAGGAGTGAATTAAATTGCAGGTTTGTGTACTGGCATTTCATTTCTAGGATCATATGATAATCCACTCAGCTCGGTATTCTCATTTAAAGTAACGTTATCAACAGCTTCTCACTCATTGTGAAGCCTTGGAAGGGAGTGAAAGAGCATCTGCACCTCAGAAAAATTGTTTCGATGCATTTTTTTCGGAGGGGGGAGTGGGGAGGAGCTTTATGTATGAGAATAATGAACAGGATCAATTGGAAAGGAAAAAATAGATTTAACTGAAGAAGAAAAAGAAACGGCATTTAATGTAAGAGGAAGAAAAAGCGATGGACATTCACAGCAGATCAGATTCGTGGACAGATGGACAGAGCATTTCAAAAGCTTTGGTCAGGATTCATATTTGTGTTTGTAAAGACAAGGCCACCTACCAGGTTTGCCATTACAATTGTGTCTACAATAACTGTGTTTGCATTGGTCCCCAGGGTAAACTGGAGACCTCTGGGGGGCTGCCCTGTTGAAACGTCGTAGCAATGTCCCTCTAACAAAAGGTACTCCAATTCATATTCTGCCGCTACTCCACCATCAATCTGAAAATGGAGAATCAGGGTGAGAAATTTGCATGCTTTTCGCATTTCTTCAGGAACTATTATAAAGCCTTCGTGTTTGGTTATTGTAACAGTTGTTTAAAAACTGTGAATCACAGAATCTTACAGCACAGAAGGAGGCCATTTGGCTCATAGTGCCTGCACCGGCTCTTTGAATGGGTTATCTGATTAGTCCAATTTTCCTGCTCTTTCCCTATAGCCCAGCAATTTTTCCATTTCAAGTATGTATCCAATTCCCTTTTGAAAGTTACTATTGAATCTGCTTCCACCACCCTTTCAGGCAGTGCATTCCTGATCATTATAACTCACTGCATAAAAGAAAAGCTCCTCATCTCCTGTCTGGTTCTTTTGCCAATTATCTTAAATCTGTGTCCTCTGGTTACCGACACACCCGACAGTAGAAAGTTTTTTAAAAATTTACTCTATTAAAACCCCTCATAATTTTCTAAATTTCTATTAAATCTCCCCTTAACCTTCTCTGCTCTAAGGAGAACAATCCCAGTTGCTCTCCTCTCTCAACATAATTGAAGTCCCTCGTCCCTAGTATAATTCAGGTAAATCTCTTCTGCACCCTTTCCAAGGCCTTGACATCCCTCCTAAAGTGTGGTGCCCAGAAATGGACACAAGTCTTCAGCTGAGGTCTAACCAATGATTTATAAAGGATCAGCATAACTTTATTGCATCGCTGAATAGAAATATTTTGTTTTAAACAAAAGGATACAAATATAACTATGCACCTCCCTATTGTTTTGAACAGAATGCTACTGCACCAACACCAAATGGCTTGCTCACTTTGCCATGACTCCACATCTGTATGTTGGTCACACTACCTTGAACTTAAAAAGATTTAACAAGGCACACCTCCTCCAGGTAAATATTGTCGAGATCATACGAGGTGCGGACAGACTCCACCATCCAACTTTCAGGGGTGTTGATGATAAGAGTGAAGAGAGGAGATTGAGGCATGTCCAAGAATTTGGCCACTGGTCCAGGAGCAAAGCTGCTGTCTGCTGTGAAAGTAACCTCAGGTTCCAGAACATACCGGTAAATGCTGCAAAATGGAGGGGAGTTCATTTGAAGTCATTGAATTATACTTCCATTTCTTGCACCATTTTAACTCCAATATCTATACAACCAGATAATTTATAACATAAAACTAATGCAAAAATGAATGACAAGGCATGTACAAAAGAAGATTTTTTTCATTCTGGCAACCATTTTCTCAGCAGCGTGAATAGCAAGTAGCAAAACTGAAGAACACAAGAACGATGGCCTCGGATACAATCCTGCATTCAAAGCAGAATTACAGAATAGACAAAAGTGGTAACATAAATGGTAATATTGAAGCTTTAGAGCCTCAAAAAGAGTCAAAAATTGTCAATTCCAATCTTTTACAATACTCAACATTTTGTACTAAAATATCTTGGCCTAGAAATTGGATCACGCCTGAATCGGGGCAGAATCCTGGGTGCAGCGCACATTGCACCATCTAATGAAGCAGGACCACAGCAAGTTGGTCTACCGGCCTCATTACAGGAGAGTTGTAGCCTAGGATCGGCCAGCTCTGACGCTGATTAAGGTCCTCGAGAGTCCAGGGGAGGGTGGAGGAGCAATTGCAAGGTGGCTGAGCAGTGGCAGGCAGCTGCCCACGGCTTTATATGTGGAGCCTTCTAGCTTGACTGCAGAGAGCCTGAAGAATCTTATCGCAGCATGCACGGTGCATACTGCGGTCACGCGCAATGCAATGTTCCATTTTTTTTTGGTGCGCAGCCCCTTTAACTGGCTGCGCTGCCCATTCAAATTTTTCCGTATACGTGGTTTCGCCCATATAAAAGCCAGAGAGAGACCTGTACAGGACATCCAGACAGCTGCGGGAACATTGGTGCATCCATTTTTGTAAATGGGGTCTTAAACAGATATCAGGCCCCCTATTTGCATATGGAAAGTGCCCAACGATTGTTGCAGCCCGAGCAGCAGCAGTACTAAATACAGGGGGCATTGCATTTCTAATGCGGACCCTTAGATCCCCGTAAAACGGATGCAGTGCAATCCAATTTCTAGACTCCAGTCTTGATTTCTAATCCAATATACATCTTAAACTCTACTACACAATGTAATCAACAGAAAATCAATAGCCAATACAGGGTTACTTGATTAATGTCAGATTACTATTCAGGTCAATAATTTTATGTTCAGGAAATTAATAGCTAATCAAATTAGATCAGTAGCAAAGGACAACATATCATGATGTGACAATGTACATCCACAGCAAGGCTTTATTACATAAATCACAAGAATGAAATGTTTTGTTGATCTGTATAGAATTTTTCAATACTACAATCTGTTCTCAATATTTTAATATAAAGTGCCTGATCAGTCAGATAAAAATGTCCAACCATAGTGTAGTCAATAGCCCCAAATGAAAATTCCGCAAGGAACCTGCTACATTAGAGAAGAGCTCACATCTGGTAGGAAATAAGGGTCAGTCTCTCAATTAAGGATTATCGTTGAAAGAATGTGTACTGAAACTAAGGTTTGGGGGGATACATATTGAGATGTCACTGCTATATGATTGTCCTCTCTTAGCAAGAGTGCAATTGACATCTATGCTCATTCCAGCATCTAAAATATAATGGGCTGTACTTTTGCCATATAGGGCATCTTCCATTTGATAGACTTGCCCGTGCACTTTTAGGTTTTTACATTATTTGCGCATGACATCAGAGAGAGGATATCAGGCACCTGCGATCCGAGTGAACAGGGCAAGCAACTGTGTCTCACCTTAACCAATCAGATTGAAGGGCTGTGAAATTAACAGCACAAGGATTGAGAAGGAAGTGTGAATTAGAGTGGGTGAATTCAATGTCAAATCCGGTACAGAAAGAGAAATAAAGGCCGTAATTTTCCTGCTGTCGTGCATGTGGGTTTGGAGGCGGGTCGGCAGTAAAAGTTGCAGGAAATGGGAGCGCGTCGGAAATGCGGCGTCATCCTGCCTCCTCGCTCCTTTGACTTGGGCACGTTTGCCAGCACGCTAGGTGAGCAACCTAATTAAGCTCATTAAATCCTTGTTACGAGTTGACCATGGGAATCATGCAGCTTGGGAAACACGTTTGTCAACCTGAAACGGAAGCTCAGTAGCCATTGATTGATGTCATTAATGCACAGCATTGAAATGCCAATAAATACTCCCATATGACACCTGCTTACTCGCCTTCAGGAAAAGCTCTTGCTGACTCCATTTTCAGCACAAATTTTGGGGTCTAGAGTTCGAGGGGGCGAAATTGCCCTGCGCCCCGATTGGGGGCAGTAACCTTCTGGGGCCGGGACTTTTAGCTCCCGGCACAGAAGTCCCACCCTGCCACAGAATTGCCCTTCCCACCCCTCAAAGGAAGCGGAGTGCAATCTTGCGCGCTCCACTTCCTTTGGGGGTGGTAAACGGGGCACTAAAAGAAGTGCTATTTGGATGCTCCATGTAGCGCTAACGTGCTCCAACACCCCTCCCCTTCGATTATAGAGGGGGGGGCTGCTGCGCACTCTGCAACGCCTCTGATGCCCTCCACTGCGACCCAGGACCATCGTTGTGCTAACCAGAGAGTCGGCCGACAAAAAAATATGACAGCCCGGGGCACTGGTGCCGTCCCCTTTTACGGAGCCCCCCCACACACCTCACCTGGGCGAAAAGGGGGCCAAAAAGAGGGGGCAATTTTGCCCCCAAAAGTCTTTTCTGCAACTTCGTAAGCCCCTCTCACCACAATGCTAGTAATTATCACAACACTGACAGATTGCCCCTCTGATCTCTACTTGACCTGCCATCTATTAATATCACTTCCAAGATCAGAGTTTTTTGCTTCGTGGAGAACATTAAAAATTATATCTAATCTAAACAGCCTTTGCTCTCTTAATATAATTCCAAAACCCTTTCACAAAGAACTGGTTTATTCAATGTGAAAATACTAAACCAGTTTCTTTACAAATCCGTTCAACAGAAACATGCAAATTGTTTGGCACTCATTAGACAAAAGTTGCATATTTTAAAGATCTGCATGCTGTCTTTAAATGGATTTATGCATGATCATGAACAATTATAGCAATTTAATCCAAGTTATAAATGGCAGTTTTGATTTATTCGAGAATCCATATATGCATGTTATGGGAAATGTTGTTTTGACAGATGAAAAGCAGGAGCTTGCTGACAGGTTAGAAGTTTTTTTTCCACACGCTGTCTGTCATCAGGTGGAGGAATTCCCAGAAGCTAAAGCATGGGCTGGTGGTTGAAACAGTGACTGAATTCACCCGTTTATTCATCAATATCAAGATCGCTGAAGCAAATCAGAAACCAAGCATACCAAGGGTAATTAGCCCATATGGCACATTCTGTTTGCATTTTTTATATTGTATTTTTTAAAAAGCTTTATATAGCTATTTGTTTGGAAACTCAGCTCCAGATTTCATTACAGTATTGATCCAGAGTTGAATGCCAGAGAGTGAGAGTAACTGCCCTCGACATTAAGGCAATATTTGACGGACTATGGCATCAAGGAGCCCTCACAAAACTGAGGTTAGTGGGGGTCATGAGGAAAACCTCCAGGCTGAAGTCATACCTGGCACAAAGGAAAATGGTTGTAGTTGTCATGAAGGCCATTCATCACAGTCTCAGGTTATTGCTGCAAGAGTTCCTCACGGCAGCGTACTCAGCCCAATCACCTTCAGCTCTTCAAAGACCATCCCTTCATCATAATGTCAGCAGTAATCCCTATTGCTCATGTTTCTACAGCATTTAGCTCCATTCTCTACACTATTCACTTCTGTGGAGATAAAGTGAAATCTTGTTCTTCATTAAGCTCACTAACTCCACGTGTGACCCAAGGCAAAATCTTCACTTTTTCCAATTTGACTCTACAGCTTAGAATGCAGAAACTTTGTATTTGTAACAGAGTTTTTTCACTGTCTCCAGAGTATCATTCAGTTGAAAGTGGTTGTTTTACCTGATGCAGAAAGAGTTCTTACCTTTTCAGAGGCATTTCAGAAAGCTTTGGTTGACAGTTCATAAACACTCGAAGATTCATGTTGACCAGCTGGTTTAGAACCTATGAAGATTGAAAACATGTTGCATGCTTTAATGGAATAAGTGGAAAAACATTTGAAGCAGAGGAAGATGCAGGGCTATGTGGAGAGTGTGGGGCAGTGTGATTACTTTAGAATTGCTCTAACCAAGAGCTGACAGACACAATAGGCTGAATGACCATGTTCTGTGCTGCAAACTTTTATGGTTCTACAGCTTAACTAGCTGTGTTAATGTGATCCATCATTGAAGTGAACAAGCATATTTAAATAGCTATTCTGAATAAAATTAACATTTTGGGACATTAATACCCACCATCATTATTTGTCAGAGATAAATTTTGCATTCAGAAAGGCAAGGACAAATGTGGGAAGCCATTCAGCCCATCTCGCTCATCCTTTTGTAGAGATCTATGGTCTCATCAGAACAGTGGTCCTCTTAAATGGTTCCATGGTTTTTGCCTCCACCACCCTGCTCAGAAAGCCGACCAGCTATTGATCACTCTTGGCGTGAAGTAGTGCTCCCTGACATCTTAGCTTTGACCAGATTATATCTGCGTCCCCTTGAAATGCAGTTGTAGTTTAATTTAAAACACTGCTCAGGATTTACATATTTGGTTCCGTTTAGTATTTTATTAATATCGCCTCCATTTTGCCTCTTTTCAAGGCAGATGAGTCTGAGCTTTGCATCCTATCCACATAGCTTAAATATCTGACATTAGGGATCAGCCTTGAGGTTCTTCTCTATCACTTCAAATATTTACATATGTTCCTCATGTCTTGCTAACAAAAGTGAACACAGTAGTCCAGGTGTGTACCAGCACGGTGGGGTCAGACTTTACCAATGCAGTCAAATAGTTCAGTATTCTGTTAGTCTTATTGATTGCTGCCTCACAATTACCTCATCAGTACTAAATTAAGTTTTTGTGAAAAATGCATACTGTTAAATAGAGGTAATTAATTGAAGATGAAACACTTCATTACACTGAG
Organism: Pristiophorus japonicus; assembly: GCF_044704955.1. NCBI lineage: Eukaryota > Metazoa > Chordata > Chondrichthyes > Pristiophoridae > Pristiophorus > Pristiophorus japonicus. The sequence goes on along the minus strand of NC_091982.1, from coordinate 165,229,871 downwards.
AGACGTGATAAGGTGCTACATAAATGCATATTCTTTCTTTCTATTCCTTGCCCCAAACTACGCTCCCCTTCATTCCTGTTGCAACGATTCCTACTCCAGCCTGGCTAACAGAAGTAGCTAAGTCCGTTATATCTGCAAAGCCAGAGTACTGCTGCACTGAGTATTCTCAAATGGCATTTTAAAATCAAGCATTAACCTATAGAACATGAAACAGAAATTTCTAATGGCAATAGTTTCTGTAATGGAAGAATCTGCTACGGTGATGGATGCACAGGACATAGCACAATAGAGAGAGAGAAGAGAAACTGCAGTGCAACATTACCAGCTCCACTCACCAGAAGGAATGGGGAAAGCCGTTGAGCATCTCTGGTCACAGGGTCGGTTATGGCCATCACTTCAAAGTAAACCTGTTCTTCTTTTGGCCGTAATTTAATTGCACTAGAAAACATCCGAGAGTTCACAAAGATAATGCAATCGCTGAAATAGCTTTATTAAAAAGAAATCGCAATTGACTTTTGTGTGAGCAAAGGGTTAGGTCGAGTACTATGTACACAGAGTTTATGGCCTGGTGCTCACCTCAATCGTTCTTCAAAGAACTGGAGGTCAATCCTTGCTTCTCCTTTGGACTTTGATGACAGTAGAGAATCTACTTTCATTACTAGATCACTAGCGCTGTGGGAAAAAAAAGTGATTGATAGGTATAAATACCAAACAGAGGCCACAGGCCATTTAACAGCAACCTCTACTGGTCCATAAGTGGCGATCTACAACAACAATAAAACATTTTATTTTCTCAGAGCCTTTCATAATCATTTTAAACACTGCAAACATATAATTAAGAATAATCATCCCAATTTAGAAAAATGAAAGGCACACTGTAATTGGGGATAAACACTTGTAGTTCATCATTTTGAAGGTGCCATCTATATAAACAATCAATGGGTTTTATGCAAAGTGTTTTAAATGTTTTTCAATAAAGTCAATTTGTCTTAAAATATGCAATTACAATTTGTATTAATACTCTGCGCAGTTAAGACAAAGCTTATACTCTGTATTTAAAAGGCAAACATTAATCAAAGCCAGTGTAAAAGTACTGTGGATTTTTTTTTAAAACTGCGATGTGGTGGAGAAATCAAATTTTACAATATGTAATCAGTGCAAAACACAAATTGACAATTTTGGACAAAAGTTAACTTTGAACAAAGTCTGTGAAAAAGTCAAAAGTTTTAGTGAAGCCAAGGACATAGCAGAGGCATGAGAGGTTGAGGTAATCTGTTCCAAGTCATGATTAGATTGTACGATTAAATAAGAAACCATGGGGCCAAAATTCGCCCCCACCCCCCTCCCCGAAAACACGGAGCACTTATCCTGTTTGAACAGTTTTCTCCGTCACGGTAGAAGTGGTGGCTCTTGCGTGAAATTCCGCTTTTTGGCTTTTTTTTTCTCAAGCGGACCAGAATCGGTTATAATGGGGGCGGACGTGCGGCGGTGAGCAGACTTTCGCACACTAGAGGGGCAGAAGTGGGGGGGGGGGGGGGGGGGCAGGCAGAGTGTCCGCCGCCATCACTCATCAGCATAGCGCTGATGACATCATCACGGTGGCACTTCACGTCGAGCCCCTTCACTTAAAGGGGAGAGCCGCTGTGATTCTTTAAGTTAGGTCCACTAGACCACCAGGGAGGGTTTCGGCCGGGCCAGCACCCTGGCACCCAAGAGGGGTTGCCAGGATGCCCGTTGGCAGCCGGCTGAACCCGGGGGCATAATTGTCGCCCAGGCCTAACAGTCGGACGACCAAAAAAATAAGATGGCAGCTGCGGCAGTAGGTCCTCCCCTTTAATGGCAGTTGCACCGCCATTTTGCAAGCACTCCAAGCACAGTGCGCCAACAGAAAAAGCTGTTGGTGGTACCGAGCAGTGGGAGGAAGATTTTCAGCGTGGAATTTCGCGTTCGAGGGGGCACATCAATGGTGCGCGCTCTGATGACGCACTAAGGATGGATCAGCAGCAGCGGAGCGGTAGTGGGGGAGTAGGTCACCGCCGGGATACCACAGGAACGGAATTTTCAAAATGGCAGCCATTCCACGAAAAATCGGCGGCTATTCCACTCCGCAGTGTGGCAGCCAATTTCCAGCGGTAACGGGCCTGAAGGGAAGGGGCAATTTCGGCTCCCACCTATCATACTGGCTTAATAAAAAAAATCACAAAACCAACCACAGCTCCATAAAATCTGATCCCAAATTTTATTGGGGTTACAGCTTGTGATGTCAGAATTTTGCCACATTCATTTTGTGGAACACACCTTCCAGAATCATCCTCCAACTGCCTTTGCTTGACCTAGAAACAGCATGAGTTGGGTATTTCCTCTCTATATCAATTGCTTTCTGCATTGCAATCTATCTCATCCCTGGATTTCAGTCGATGAAAATAATCACATCTGTTGGTGCTAGCTCCTGTCAAATTACTCACTATTCCTCCAGCAGTGTGGTTAATTGATATTTCACTTCAATGATCTCGGACATCATGTCATTTGAATTATCTGTTTTCTCTCCAGATACAGCTGATTGTATTTTGTGAACTGTGTATGTTGTGTCTCATTCACCCATGGGTACCTTTGTATGCCTTTGGAATGTTTTAAAATGAGCAATATTCCAAAATGCTTGCAGCAGAATTATACTGTATTACAACTCTATTGAAACATTGGACAGCAATGCTCGGGAGAGTACAATTATACACATAGTTTGTCATCATTTGAACACTGAGATGATTATACTTGCTCACTTTTTTTTAATAAAGTATACCAGTGTGACATTGCTCTTGGTGAGTTGGAGGATAAATTATTTTTTTACAATGCTACAAATGTTCGACTAATGGTTTCGAGCTATCTCTGTTTCTTTGGTAACTTCTGGTTCAGTCTGCATCATTTTCTCTGACTCTGGTCTTCTTTCATTTTTTCTCTGCATGGCTGTCATCCTTTCTTGCTTCTGGTATCTAACTGTCCAGCTCTTTCTCATAGGAATTGAAGAGCATTAAATAAATAATAAATAATAAATAGGGGGGCCTTGGGCTTGGGCTTGGGACCAGTGTGAGCAGCTGGGGTATGGCAGAAGTGGAGTGGGCTGGAATGAAATGTTAAAGCATTGGGTGTAGGTGTACTGGAGGACTGGATTGTGGAAGCACTGAGGGTAAGGTGGGGGCTTGCAAAATTAGTCCAGGAGCACTGTGGTGTTGGGAGGGGGTGGAAGTAAGACCTAAGACCACTGAAGGAGGAGGATGTGGTTGGGACCACTGAGGGTATAGAACTGGAATGAGATCAGAAAACACGTTCGGGCCTGAGTATAGGTATGGTCAAAGCAAGGAATTGAGCAGAGCTGTCATCTAGGAATAGAGGTGCCACACTAATGCATGGAATAGTTAGGTGCAGTGGAGAGAAGCAGATACGCCAATCAGTGGGAAACATGCACCATGGAGAAGGGATAGCTGAAGAGGATGTGAAAATTATTTTAAATGGGAAATGGACCATAGTTGCCAGAGGGGTGTCAGCACAAATAGAATGTGACCACTGCATCTGTTGGGAGCACCAAGAATAAGCAGATCTCATTTTGTAGAAAGCAAAGAAGAAAAATTGCCCCTTTAGCACTTCCAGGGGGCGCTAATGGGGCACAAGGCAGTTTTCGCCCGGGGGAAGGGAACACTACCGCCCCCCGGGAAATTGCCAGGGAAGATTCGGAGGCGATGACACCGTGGTTAGTGCCTCGGGCCACCGCATAACCACCAATGACATCATCGCCGAGCACGGCAACCTCTCACAACCATGACCTCTTAACGTCCCACGGGAGAAATTGCCCCTTGGGCCCCGAGGTTGGCGCGAGCGGATGTCAACGCTGGTTTTGCCGGGCGCAAAGCTGGCGGACATCCGCTCCAAGGGCGTTGTTTAACGGGGAAGGCCTGTAGCACCCCGGGCCACCATCTTTGTTTGTCGACCAACTCCTTGGTCGGCTCGACCATGGCAACACTAGTGTGGTCCAGGCTGCCAATGTACAGCTCGGCATTTCATCTTGGGTGCCGGGCTGCTGGCCCGGTCTCACACGGCCCTGGTGGCTCAGTGGCGGCCACCAAAGGCCGGTGCAGAGTGCGCAGTGGCCCTCCCCTTTAATCGAAGGGCAGGGGTGTTATAGCGTGTTAGCGCTACAACCGTGTAGTGCTGCACTCAGTGCCGCATTACCACCTTGGGTCCTGATCCCAAAGGAAGCTGAGCGCTCTTCCTTTGAAGGGTGTAATGCACAATTGACAGCTGAGGGTGGGAATTCAGTGTCGGGGCAGGAATTCCACGCCGGGTGCTAAAAGTCCCAGCCCCATAGGTTACTGCCCCCAATCAGGGCACGAGGCAATTTCGCCCCCAAAGTCTTGAAGCAGTGAAGCAAAATATTTTGGTTTTGTATTTTTAAGCCACTTTCACTCGCAGCTCAAGTAACATGTTCGTTCTTAAGACTAGGTATTATCAAAGTCTATCTAATTGAATGGTTCTTAAGCTTTTTTGAGCCAAACTGCACCAAAAAATAACTTGGCCTCTCGTGTGCCTCTACCCAAAGATACTGGTTCTGTCTCACTTTCTTGTTTGTTGCCAGTTCTCCTCTACTTCATTTCATCTCACCTTCACTTGCTTTTCCCCTGTATCTATTCCTCCATTTCTCTCTCATCTCCTTCTTACTTGCTCAGCTTCTTCACTCCTCAATTTTTAGCTTGTCTCCGCTTGTGCCTTCCTCCTTCATTCCTCGCTTTCTTTTGCTCTGCACCCCTCCCCGAAAAGCACTGAGAGTCAGTCAGTTGACAAGCACTCCGAAGTGGACACTTTCACAACCCTGCTTGCCTCACTCAAAGTCCTCCTTCACCTGTGGTTTCTGCATTAGCTGTTATTTTTGTCTCCTCTACTGTTGTTGCCAACTATAGTTGCGACTTTGGGTGGATCAAGGCAGATGAGAGTGCTGCCGACTGCAGGCTGGTCAGGAATGGGTAGAGTCAGGCACTGAAGCTGCCGGGAGGTCAGAACTTTAGTAGAGAAGGTGAGTGAAGCCAACTTGCATTGGTGGGCACTTGCAATGATTGACATGGACTGAAGCCAATATATAGCTTATAATAATTTGCTGATCATCAGCCCATGCAGATTTAAATATATATCTTTTAATCTGTTGCCAACATACCCCCGGAACAAACCAAAACTAATAAAACTATAAACATATTTATGTCCTCTCATTTTATTTGATATTTTGCCGCACTGAATCCGAATGTAATTTGTGATATAATGTAAATTAATTTAGAAGTAGCTGCGTTAAGTTAAACATGTAATTCACTGATGACAAGCCTCACAGTGCCATCTCTCAGTCAGTCCAACATTGAGGATGGAAATTGACACTTCAATTCAAAATACAGATTTTAAATTATAAAAATACTTTGAAAAGATCTTGGCCGAAACGAATACAAATATAAAATGGTTATTTTAAAATCATTAAAATCACTTACAGATCTTCTTCAATGGCCAGCATTTGGATCTTGATTTTGATCTTCTCTGCTGCCTCAAAAGCAATACTCTCCAGCAGGTGGAAGTCATTCTGATTGAATATTTCATTTTCTTCCAGTGGGCCAACAATCTACCAGAGGTTAAAAAGTTAAATAGTAATGTCTGTTACTATTTCAGACATTCACTGGATAATGAGCATGGGCTTCTTGAGATACAAGTATCTACCTGTTAGGAGTGGTAAGAAACCATATTCAGAACTCTGCTCCCCTGGGAATTATAATTATTCTCCTCTCTCCAGCCTGAAGAGCTGACTACAATCTTCAGGACTGGAGAGAGGAATAGAAACCATAATTGACTACATCTAAAAGTTGATACAGGATTCCTTTCGGCCAATTTCCACCATAGTACTGAGGCGCATAATTTAAGTTACCTTAATAATGACAAACTGGATTCAACGGAATGTGTTGCAGGTGTCTCGTATGACACAAATTCAAAATCAATAGTGCTAATCGTTAGGCAGAAATTAAAATATTTTCCAGATATTTATTTTTATTGCTACAGAGAAGCTAGCCTTTCCAATGCATTCGACATTTTCTTTCAGGCTCGGTATGAATATTGATCTGCACTCAGAAACAGTGCAGTAAATGGGATGAACTTTATGAACAAAAACATGTAACTGTATTGGACATAGTTAAACTGTACTGGTAAGTAAATAGAAGGGGATATGACACTGACATTATAAATCTTGTACTTTGACCTCATGCTCCGCTTTAATCTCAGTGCCCTTTAATAGTCAATAGCTTAAAAAGTTTCAACTGAAGCTTTATGTTGCTTTATGTTTGAATGAAGAGAACCAAATACTTAAAATGTGCCTGAATGACAATGCTTTTCTTCTCATTCATTCATGTACCTGTCTTGGATAATTTATTTTTCTTTCATTCATTCTTCCACATAAAATTAGTAATTGCCTTCATTTTCTCTGTTCCAACTTCTACCGATCCTTGCTTCTTTTCCTCTTTTTATTAATCCTTGTTTATCTTTTTCCACCTTACTTTCATTTTCTTTTCAATTCTTTGTAATATACTTTGCTCCTTTATTATTGTTTTTTTAATTTAGTGATTTCTGGTTTCTACTTGTTGCACTTGTGGCCTTTCTCTCCATAAAACAATGATTAATACACTCTTCGCTTTTCTGAGCAGAGCTTGGAGTTTGGTATTCGACAGATATTGTTGATTTGGATGATTTGTACATCTTAATTCCTTCCAAGAGTCGGTTTCTATTGCAATTAGCAGGATCAATTATAAGAATTACTAAAATATCTCTGATGCAAACTCTCATCACATTTGTATTTTCCATGCTGTAAATAACACAGACACAGCATGCACGCTCTAACTGCATAAAAACAGAAAATGTTGGAAATAAAAAAGTCAGTCAGCACCCTTGAACAGAAAATACAGATTCACAATTTGGGTGCAGCCCATTCAACAGAACTCTAACTGCATGGCAGCCTTCAGATCTCATGAGGACTCATGGTGAACAGCAGGCAAGCCAAATTCTAGCTTCTCTTGAGCAAATATCTACTTTAGTTACTGTAAGGGTTAATGCAAGAGGGAAAAATATGGTGTAGCTTCAGAATAGGGTGGAGGCATTGTCAGCAGCATTGTCAGCAGTATCCAGTAAGTCTAGGGTACTGTTGACAACGCTAGGGTCGGCGTGACCTCCCGTGGTCCAGAAAATTCTCTGGTCCGGCACCGGTCAGGTCCCAAGGGTGCAGGACTGGAGAGGTACAACTGTAGTACATCTGGACATTGGCTCATTCTAGTTAGATATTTTGAGATATACTAAAACTGCAACAATCCATCTACATAAAGACACCTGGTCTGATTATAATGGTCAAGTTATATATAACCAAAAGATGATCGATCATTCATGATGTTCCACCAAAATACATTGCTTGTGTTTAAAGAACTTACATCAATTTAGAGTCTACTGGCTCAAATTTCTGCTTCAACAGCTTATTTATTGCACTGCTGAAATACAACTCCTTTAAGCAGAACTATAAACCAGTGAGCAATTTCTCTCAACAGAAGCAATGTGCGTGGTTGGAACATCACCGCTAACTGATCAGCTGTTCAGTCAACCGCATTGCTGCATTCTTGGTTCTTGGAGCAGAAGGGAGGAGTCAGAGGTGATCAGTACTAATGACCCAACTAAAAAGCACCATCAGCATTTTAAATGGACTACTGATAGTTGAGTCATCATGCCTAATTCACTTCAAAGGCCTATGCAATTCAGTTAAATGATTTGCATAACATAGGGAGAATAAGAAAAAAAGATGAAAGGTCATCGACCTGAAATGTTAATTTTGTTCTCTCTCTACAGATGCTGCCTGGCTTGCTGAGTAGTTCCAGTATTTTCTGTTTTTATTTCAGATTTCCAGCTGACGAAGGGTTCCACTGGAAGAGACGACCTGCCTTTCCTCTGTATAGATTCTGATGGACCTCCTGTGCATTTCCAACCATTTTTGTTGTTTGACTAAGGAAAGGATTTGTGCACTAGATTTCATTCATTTAAGTGGGTTCATCGTTTATCTGATAGTTTTTTTTTTAACATGAGCTCCACTGTAGCTCTAAAATACTTAACATAAAATAATACATTATTCTGGTCAGCCACTTACATCAGTCAGTGGGAACAGGACCTGGGAAGAACAGAGACAGAAGCTTTATATTGGGTACCATGCTGGTTCTGTCAGCTCCCGAGTCTTGCATAGCAGTTGGCAGCCTCCAAAGTAAACTTTCCGGATTCACAAAGTCTAGGCATTAGGACGACTCATCAGGTCAGTGACCATAATTTTCTTTCAGTGATCACAATATTTCAACAACTTATATTTAGGAAGTGTAGGAAGACATCTCGAAGCGCTGTTCAAAAAGCAGGAAAGTGAACACAGAGCTCAGGGAGTAAGAAGAAACATGGAGAGTTAGGACAGTGAATAGAAAGCATGGTTGAAGATGGGGATTTTGAAAGCAGGGAGTGATGTGGCAAAGGCAGAAAAAATTGGATAGACATTTCCAGAGGACAGGAGTGTCATGCTTGAATGACTGTTCACCGGTGGTGCAGCAGAGTGGTGAGGAATAGTGCATTGTTAAGATGCGGAGGGCGTGTAGAGGAACGCAAAGCAAGAGGAGATCACTAAGGTAGGCCATGGGGTGAGGCCATGGCATAATCTGAAAACAAGGACAAGAATTCTGAACTTGGCGGACAGGGAACCACTGGAAGTCTAAGCGAATGGGGATAATAAGAATGCAGGATTTAATGTAGGTGAGAACACAGACTGCAGCGGTTTTGATGAGTTGTACCTTGTGAGAAGGGGGGGGGGGGCAAAGTTGAAGCACTCAAACCCTAAAGTGCTGAAGACATGAATGAGGGTTTTGGCAACAGAAGGGGACAGATAGCACTGGAGGCAGAAAGCAGCTGTTTTGATACCAGAATGAACATGGGGGAAGAAGCCAAGTTCAGGTTTGAGCAGGACACCGAGCTTACACTCTTCCTAACTCCAGTCAGAGAGCAGCCTGGAAGATTGACAGAATTGAGGCTGGAGGATTGGAGGTGCTGCTGGAGCAAAAGTATTTCTCCAATCTGTCAGACATTCAGGTAGAAAACGTTTTGCTCATCTAGGTCTTAATATCAAACAGGCAATTTGAGAGCTACATCTAGGTCAATGGTGTGCTAAGTGAGGTAGAGCCTGAGTCATTAGCATGACCTTGATGATCCATTATTTCAAATATTAAGCACAGAAGTTGGATAGTCTGCACACCAAGGACAGACACCACATCGTCAGGTGCCAAAAAGAATCTGAACTTGTCTGAATTGACCTTGCAGTTACTTTCTTTTCAACTGAAACCAACAAAATACTTACTCGTCCATTGCTGATGATGGCCCTCTGTCCTCTCTTCAATTTCACTACATCTTTGCAGAAAGAACTATGTGACAAAATGAAATTCAGATCGAGACTCTCAAACATCTTTTTGAAGCCAACATTGTCCATACCCTACAGAAGGGAGAAAACAGGTCAACAAAAGTACTGGTGAAAAGTAAATTTAAAGAAATGATAAACACAATGTGGTAAATTATTGATCTTCCATGCTTCATTGAACACTCAAGTTATTCCAAGTAATTATTTCCACAAATAAAATATCACCAATAAGTCCTCTGACACAGATAATTTGGACAATGGAGTGCATGTTCCATGTATGTTCCATGCATGTTACTTGTACTCAGCTGATGTCACCACTTTGAAATCCCTGTACTGGTCTTTTGAGAATCTATCTAAGGGCAAGTTCCAGAGCTGCAAGGGTCAGATCACATTAAGAGACCTGTGAAGAGATTCAGGGACCATTTGATTGAGGTGCTCGGTCCAATGTCTTTTATTCTCAACCTTTCATGTGCTGTGCTCATGAAGCACCTAATTTCTCTCTGTTGCTTTCTTCCCTTTCTCTTTTGCTGTTATTCAGTCCCTGTGTTTGTAAATATTTTCCTTTCTCTTAGCATTTATCTCCCTATTACACTCTCAGCAGCTCCATGTTTTCTTTACTACTTCAGGAGTTTCAAACAACTGCGTCCTTTTCTATTAGTGATCTATAACTGCATCTAGCTCCAGATATCTCACAACACAACTAGCATCAGTTCTGGAAGCAGTGAGTGGCAATGCAGGCAGCAGCCAGAGCCGGTCTCAAATGGACAGCTGAGAGCACGTGATCTGCAGAATGCAGAGCAGCCAGAGCTGCCAACAAAGGGTGGAGCATTGGAACAGTCAGACTGCAAATGCCTTTAGTCTACTACATATACGCTCTTCACATTAGGGCCGAGCTGGGCCGAACTTGGCAACACAGAAACATACTGGGATCACGCTGAGGAAGTAATTACAGTGAAACAAGTTAGGAATCTGTAATTGACAATGTTGATAAGACACAGGATTTTTAATATATGTTATGTTTGGAAAATTAACTCCAACAAACATATACATTTTTACAGAATAAGAAAGCTGATCAGTCCTCAAATGAAAGGATTTACAGCAAAATCATGTTGTACTGCGCATGATAAACTGGGATCGGCAAACATTACTAACTTCTGGATGCTAGTATTAATTACACTTATTTCTGGTTTAGTTAATTCTGGTATTCTGTCCTATTCCATTTTTCTGTCACAGAATAGGATCCCAGAATAGAACAAAAGCACTACTTGATTATATGTTTTTGTCAAGAGCATGCATAATCAAAGGTGCACCTATTATACATCAATCATATTGCATTCTTTAAAAGTTCGTAGATCTCAAACTAACTAATGTCCATATTACATGGATCTGATGGCCAAGTTAGCATGAAAGTTGCATTATCAACTTCACAGTTCAATGGAAGTTAAAAACTGGTGATAATCTTAAATAATAGGATTTAGCTGCATCTCCAAGGGCAGTGCTGCCTGTCTCTCACAGCTAAAAGATGCACACCAATTCTATGCCATTCAGCAATGGAAGGCCTGTAGGAACGTGGCAGCACCACATTAAAACACTCAGCATAAACTGGCTCTTTACACCCATGTGTCAGCTGCTCGCAACTGAGCAATATAAATGGGCAATTCTAGTCTTGCAAGGCAATTGCAGCTCAGAGAATGTCCCTTACAGAATAAACCACAAAACAGTTTCTCTAATAAAATCAAGCATCCGGCAGCACTTTGTCAATTTTCTGTTCATGTTCACCAACTGAAGCAAATGGAAAGGCAGCGCTAACCTGATCCACCCTAGCGAGAAACATCACTTACTCCAACAGCAAATTCCATGATGTCTGCCCCCTCAGCCAATGCCTTTGCAGTCTCTTCCTTTGCCAGTTTAGTGATGAAGTTCTTGGCATTGTTAATGTTTTGTGTGTTAAGTGTGGCCCAGATGGCTCTGGCAATAACCGTGTTCTCTTTGGTGGGTTCGTTGCTTGGATTGTTTATCAGGCCGATCCTCAAGTTGTTGCTGGATTTCTGCAAAGTAACACACAAGTAGGTTTTCAGAAGTACAGAAAAAGTTGTCTGTTTTAAAAGAAAACTTAACACTTCAGTACCAAAGACGCTGCATATATTTCAATCATTTATATTTCGAGAAACCTAAATGAAGGACGAAGGACCATAGTGCAAAGCACCACCAGGGTTAAAAAAAGATGAAATCAATCAAGAAAGGTTGGTTTAAGTGATGCCAAGCTTTGGTCTTTAAAGCCTATAGATTGCAAAAGAAAGGGTAGACCTATACAGCTTAAGGAATTGCTGTTTTGAGCTCCTGGGAAAGAACAAAATAGAGTAAAAGACAGTAAGATGAATCTCTATTTCAGTGAGCACACAGCCTCCCTCAACTGTAGAATGCAAAGATCTCAATTCCCAGCCCCATTAATGCTCTTTGCTAACATAAGGCACAAATACAACACAAGTTGCCCATCCAACCGCTCTTTTCACCCAAAGGGTAGAATTCTACCTCATTTCCATTATATACTCTGTCCGGTGACCAAATTGTCAAATAAATGTTATCAACTGCACGAGCAAGCCAAGGGAACTCAGTGATGATCACAATGACCTACACAATGAATTCTTAAACTCAGCTGTGTGCCAGAGAGAAGCACAGAGCCAAGACTGTGCATTTCTTAGTCATGGAGGAAATTAGATAGCAAATAACATCTGCACAGTGATTTTATTATATAGAGAATCGGAGATGGTAAGGAATGAAACACAAATGAAAGGTCATAATTTATAAATGCGCATATAATCCCAAATTACAATGGAAAATCCCCCACAAATCACTGAATTAATCCCTTGACCATGTGTTATTTTGTACAATGCATATATGATCTATCTCAGCGCACAGCCCCCACCCCTCACTTCTACAGAGACAAATGGACTGTCGTTATAGCAGAGGATGTTAGCTGCACAAGTGTGGATATTAACAAAGAACAGCATGAACATAATGCAGCAGTCATTGGGGAGGGGTTGGGATGGGATAGAGCAAGTTACTGGCTTTACTTGTAATATCTTACCAGATGTTTAAGGGATTCATACAGTAACTGCCTCCCCGAAGACTCATCAAAATTTCCAACGATCCAGAATGTAAGTGGACGAATATATTTATCGTCTAGAAAACCAGATGAGGAAAAGAAAGTAAACAAGATGCATTTCACCACTTTGAAAACTAATTTTCAGTTCTCATCAGATATTCCCAAATATATAATACCGATCCCATGCTACAAGAGGTATTAATTGTGTTTCTATTCTACCAGCCGGAGGGACACAAGATAAAGGCAACACAGAAACTGTGCAGGTGTTTCCCTTGTGATGGAACAACTAAAAGCCAATTCTATCGCAGCTACTGCGCATGGTATGTTGCTGCTGTTAGTGGTCATGTAACTTGGTGGTAAATTATTTTGTCCAATTGAAAATAAATCAGAGATTGGTGATCAGGCTACCAAATTTAACCTGACCACCAAGACATATGGTCATGACCCTCCAGTGGGTGGAATCTCAAATCTTGGAGCAATTACATGCATTGAACTGTTATAATGATGCACATGCTCTAGAGAATAACAATATAGATGCAGAAATTCAAAAGCATTGTTTGTTTTAAAAAGAGGGTTATTTACTGCCACAGGCTAATGGAACCCCAAAACATGACTGTGTAGGTTCAAATCAGAGACAGCAATGGTCAGCAGCAGCATGCTTATTAGGAGCATTCTAAATCAGAAAGTTACATTTCTAACGTCACAAATCTGGCTCACACCATTCTGTATCACCTATCCATTTAATTAAAGTACCAGAGACCAGAGTGTAGATCATACAGATACTCCCTTAAGTGAGTAATGATGCATGGAATAAAGAGTTTGTCGTTTTTTTCACCCGCAGATTACATTGGTATTGTTAAGCACTTGGACTGAATATCTCACAAGTTTAACAGCTGAGGAAGACTTTCAAATAGCCTACACAACACTTACAATGGGAAATCCCCCACAAAGCATTGAATTATTCCCTGGACCATGTGTTATTTGTACAATGCATATATGATCTATCTCAGTGCCCAGCCCCACCCCCTATTTCTACAAAGAGAAATGAACAATTGTTATAGCAGAGTATCCTTTCACTGTCCTTAGCTATACTTTCAATGCCAATATTATTTTTTTACATAAAGTTATACATCTCATGATTTTTACTGCTTGCATTTCATTGACCTTTGCAAATATCCCATTTGTTCTTAACTCTCATCATATTTGGTCAAGTGCAGTATTGCTTGTTATAGGTAGATTGGTAGGACAGCCAGGTTTGTAACTTTGGAAATTTAACAATCGGCTTTGTATTTTGGTAACTGTGGCTACTATGCCACTGCTAAGGGGCGCAGGTTTGCATCCGTGATGTCTCGTGTGGTAATGCTCTTTATCTTCAGCTAGCCAATGACCAAAGGCTGCGCAATCCCCCCAAAATAAAAATAGCATGAAATGTTAACGCACGCTACTCTGGCTCATAGAATCTTGCAGCACAGAACAAGGCCATTTGGCCCATCGTGCCTGTGCCGGCTCTTTGAAAGAGTTATCCAATTAGTCCCACTCACCCAAAAATGTTTTCCTTTTCAAGTATTTATCCAATTTCCTTTTGATGGATCAAAAAGGAAAATAAATCAGGAAATATTCTGTGAAGTAATCAACTTCACAGAAGCACGGTCATAGAACTCAGTGCAGATCCCAGTGGTTAATCTTCGCTGGTTAATGGTGTGCGGAATAAGGTGAGCATGGCTCTATCTTTTTCAAAGCGAATGCTTCTAGTGCAAAAGTTAATGGAATATAAGCAACACAGAAAATTTCAAGTAGTCTCCTCACAATTTAATTCATTCCATTGGAATTCAGGACAAAACAGTACACAAAAATCAAAATTATTAGCATTGAGACAAAAATTTAGGCGTGTCAAGTGAGTAAATGCAAACAGACTACAACATCCAGGGAAATACTTGGTTTGCAGCGCACTGGAGCACTATCTTACAAGGTAGGATGGAGGTGTCCCGATCATGCAGAGGGCCAGAGTGGAGGCCAGGTACTGCCTCAGGAATGAGCATCATTTTAGCTCAGCTTCACATAGCTGGTTTCAGACTTGTACTAACAAAGACCTAGGTGTAAGTTCCCAACCTGCCTGTGGATAATGTATGGTGAACAACAGAAAGGGAAGGACAAAAAAATTATTTGAACAGGGAATCTAGCCCTCATATTTACAAAATAAATCAACTTTTTCCTCACTTCTACCACAAACTAATAAGGAAATAATAAGTAAAAATGCCCGATAAACACAGCAGCACTGCAAGTATCATGTTAATCTTTTGGTTGGAGACCCCTCATTTGAACTGAAATAGCAAGTCCCTATGTCAGACTATTTTGATTAGGGGACTTAGCTTCAATCTTTTTTCAGTTTTTAACTAAAGGTTTCTGCTTGAAATTTGAACTGTCTTTTCAGATGTCAAAATGATGTATTTCCATCATTTGCAGATTGTTCTTTTAATGACTTGCTGTAGAATTCAGTCGTTTGTTAGTTCCAGATCAGTGCTAAGGCTTAAATCTGAAGAAATGTACCAAAGCACAACTTGAATATCTGTTCCAGACTGGTAAGAGAGTTGTCAGTCGAATCCTTATCCATACACTTGTACTGTGAAAAATTTGACTGATAATTTGAATGCAGATTGCCGTGGTCCAAAGTAGATCACACCTGCACTTGTCCACACAATCATTGGCAATAAAGGTTTGGCATGTACACCACTTGCATTGGTGCCAGCCTGTTATTTGTGCCCATTTATCACCAGCAGCAGGATCCATTCTACATTCACCAATCTGACAGCAAGGGACATTTCAGTTCAGAGGAGATAAAATGCAAAGTAACAGGACAACAGCTGCTTAACATTTGGCCATGAGCACCAAAAGTCATGCAAATATGCCTATTAATGGGAAGGGGTAGGACTAGGATGGTCACATAGGCTACTGCTTTAATAATGCATTACATTAGAACATGGATTGTATGGTGACAGTCAGCAAATTTTGCAACAGACTATCGGAAATTATAGTTGTGCCATGCAAACACTATTGTCATCGTTCCCACCTCCCCATTTGTTTCAAACTTTTTAAAGACATAATTATTTAAATGCAACACTAGCACTTGAATTTGTGAAATTAATCTATATGTTAGCAAGTTGCAAGATTAATTAGCCCATCGTGAATTACTCTTCCACTCAATTGCATACCAGAGAATTGCAGCACAAAAGTAGCACTGTATATTCTATGCATGTTTGTTTGACAAATAAATCTCCAACATGCAACCTTATGAGTCATTTTGAGACATTGTCATCTTACCCCTCCACCCCCGACGTGGTAATGGTCACCATTCAAATAACTATTTTTCACTTGACCCGAGATAGAGGCCAGCAACGTGCTATTTGGCCTTGGATGGCATTACAGCTAAACCCAGTCCGATCCTCATTAAATTCCCACTTTCTAGCAGGGCTCATGAACACTGCTTGACTCCAAGAACTCGGCCCAGTTTTTGTTTTCTCCTCCGCATCTTGGGGGCACTTGGAAAGTTGTTGTACCCAACTGATTTTGGCAAAGATTAATACCTTCCTGGTCTGTGTAGCTTTAGTGCCATAACACAAAGCATATTCACCAAATGAGCTGCAAAGGGCTCCCTACTAGGATATAATTGAGTAGAAAGTTTCAGTAAACATGGTACAGATTCGGAGGGCCAAAGCTTAGGCAACTGCTCAATATGCGTTGCCAAATTAAACTTCCTACTCCTCACATTAAATTAATACACGTCTGAAAACGGTAGTGTAGTGGTTATGTTACGGGGCCAGTAATCCAGAGGCCTGGACTAATAATCCGGCGATGGGAGTTCAAATCCCATGACAGCTGGGGAATCTAAATTCAGTTAATTAAATGAATCTGGAATTAAAAAGCTAGTATCAGTAATGGTGACCATGAAACTACCAGATTATCAGAAAACCCCATCTGGTTCACTGATGTCTTTTAGGGAAGGCAATCTGTTGTCTTTACCTGGTCTGGCCTATATGTGACTCCAGATCCACAGCAATGTGGTTGACTCTTAACTGCCCTCTGAAATGGTCTAGCAAGGTACTCAGTTGTACCAAACCACTACAACAAAATCAGTACTATGGGGGTACCTTCACCACATGGACTGAAGCAATTCAAGACGGCGGCTCACCACCTTCTCAAGGGAAATTAGAGATGGGCAATAAATGCCGGCCTTGCCAGCGATGCCTACATCCCATGAACGAATAAGAAAAATTGCCATTAGCTTTTATTTGTTCAAATCAAATGTGTAGAAAGAATGAACTTGATGGGCCAAATGTTCTTGTGCTGACTCCCTTTCTGTCCATTTATATTTAAATTTGCACAACAGCAATTCAATCAATTGAAATATGTGAGCTGGGATTTTGATTCTTAAAAGAATCCAATGTATTGTAACGAGAATCCTGAATGCATGCAGAATTGAGCGGTTACACTAAAATCCAATAATAAAGCAATTGAGTGGAAAAAATGAAAAATCATCGCTACGAAGTAGATTTTGGAATCAGACTAACAAATAGAGTAGAAAGTTACCATAGATCTCTCTTGAAGACATTCCTGCACAAAAGCATAAAGGACAAAGCATAAGAAATAAAAAAAAACATGAATAGAAGAATAAAGTCAAATTTATAGCAAACAGTATAAAGCTGCAGCCACATTTAACTTAGTAGTGCACATGGTACTGTGTTTGCTCTGACATTAGAGCCTGTGGCACCCAAATGCTGAGAGTACCCATTTGTAAACCAAATCACCGGAAGGAGAAATGTTTCAGGACAGAAATTCTGAAGATATGGAGAAACACAGCATTAAATCAAATGCTGTCAATAGCAATTTTTCAAAGTAGCTTTAAACATTCAGATCAAATAATTTAGCAATGTTGATGTGTCCTTCGGAGCTCACTGTATTTGAATCCAAGCTGCACTTTTAACTCCTGATAGAAATTAAAGTGCACTTTTAAAAAAAAAACTGATTGGTTTGCTGAATTCCAGCTTTTTAAAGCCAATTCCTTCCCACCTGCCCCCGCTTCCACATAGTATCAAGTGACCACAATGTGGGTAGGCAGATGACCTGATCTATAATCAGTCACTTGAAGGCACACAAAAGTACAAGTATTCCACATTGACCTGGTGTCAATTCATTCTTCTCTTGATTGGCAGCACGATCCTCGTCTTTGTTCAGGTACAGTGCGATAATATACCAGAGATTTAAGGCCTGTAAGTCAACAGCCAGGGTAATTGTGGGTTTGTAAACACTCTCCAGCACACTACTATCATGCATCCAAGTGATTAGATTTTGTTTCAAGCTGCTTCTATATATTTAATTAATAACTCTTTCCCACAACCCCAAAACACAGTTCCCTTTTAGTCAGTGAAATACTGAATGAACAAGGTAACAGTTTTCATATTTTTAGAATCTTAATTAACTGTTGTTTCTATTTTTACCTGTTTAAACAAACAAACCGAGAATTTGCCCAAAAAGCAAATAATGTACAACATGTATTCACATGACATGAGAAAACATAAGCCATTTGTCAAGAAATATCAAATTCAATTAGTCATCCTCCATAATATTTGCATGGCTCCAACCTAGTACAGCATCAGATTCATGTTGTAATCCACACAGATTGCAACGGGAAGGGAGTTTATAGGAATAAGTTTGAAGTCAATTCTCCACACTGGTACAAAGGAGGTTGTATTTCCTGGTTGTATCAGAACTAAATTACTGGATTGGACTTCTGTATGCCACCACACAACCTCCACAGGTGAATTCTAGATGTAACATTATATTCAAGTTTGTCCAGAAACAATGGAGAGAATTAAATTATAATAGAATCGTATTAACAGGGAACAGATGGGAATGAACCCCCAAAAAATGGCTGATTGAAAAATTACTAATAGTAATCAAGTTACCACATCTAATCTGGGGGATTAACCCCTTTACCATCTTGTACAGGTTTGACCTCCCAAATCCAGACTTAGAAAATCCGGAATGTTCCAAAATCCGGACATCACGCTGATCCGAAATTCGGAAAATGTTTCGAAATCCGGACATTTTTTTCACAACAGTAAATAATTCTCTCCCCCCCCCCCCACCGCACACACACCAAAGAAAATAATGCAAAAAACAAAAAAATATTTAAAAATCACAAAACATTCGCAAGCCACTTAACTATCGAATCGCGGCAAAAGAATTTAAAAAATAAAAACTTTAACTTACCTTTTTTGTAGGTCTTCATACCTACCGCTGTCCTAAGGGCTGCAATGCAGGGTTTTCCCAGGCATTATTTTTCTTACTAACTACGGGTCACTGCTGAGCCAAATAGATTTCTGGATTCGGGACGTTGGATTTCATCTCTGAAATCTGGAAAAACCGGAATACCTTGGTCCAGGCATTTTTTAATGGATTCAGGACGTCGTAAATTTGTTCCAAAATCCAGAATGGCCTCGGTCCCGAGGTTTCTGGATTTGGGAGGTCGGACCTTAACATTGAATGATGAATTGTAGCTGGAATGCCAAATGCTTACAATTCTTATATTCATGAAAAATACAAAAGCTGTTTTTTTAATGTTTAAACACAGACTGCTAATTGAAATGCAAAAACCCATGCTCTTGAAAAGTACAATTACTGAGAAAGCAATTTTGTTCAAGGTAATAAAGAAATATCAGCCAATCACAGTGCACCTGTAATGATCCTTTCAACACTTTTCAAGCAGCTAATGAACCACTGAATGCATCTCCAAAACATTATTAATGAAGCTGTGGAGTGCACAAGCGTGATAGAGAATGGCTCAAGAGCAACACAAAATGTAATTTGTGATGATGGACTGTAAGATTTTCAATGAAGTGTAGCAACAAGATTTTCAGGGCAAGGAAGAGCCCCAGATACTCAGAGAAAGAGGCACTCATGGTAGTATTTACCATCTATGTGGCCTCGCCACCCCACAGAGACTAAGAAGCTGCCAGGAATAGAGGAAAAACCTACAGCGCGTAAGGAAGAGTAACAAGATAATGCCTGAATATTACACAGGACATATAAAGGCACGTAGGCAAATTATGCAGTTGTAAAAGATTTATGCAAAAAAAGCTGTAAACAGAAAAATTAAGAATCAACAGCTTGTATATTAGCAATGAAAAGATCAAGAATATACAAATCACATTATACATAAAATACTGGGAAGAGAAAACACCACAGGCAACAATTTCCATGGGTTAACATACCCTGTCTCAATCCAAAGCACTCTTATACAGAAAGACAAAATTGGCAGATAATAGGATCCAAAATAAAACAGATGATAGAGCTCTTGCGCCAGCAAGATCCAAAATATATGAGGAAACAATCACAAATCTTTTCTGGAGAGACAGAGAGAGAGAGAGGGGGGAGGACAGAAGAGAGAGAGTATATTACGATTTGGGCTTTCTCCAACTCTTCTCTATTGCTTACATAAAGATAGTGGTTTCCAAAAGCAGATCGAGTCTCCAATGAACTGAAACTTGCATCCTGTAACAGTGCTGAGAGTGAAGTAGCATGCCATGGGACTAACAGCCACCACTTAGTTACAATATAACCCACTGGCGAATACAAGGCATGCTCATGTTCTCCCTTAACATCAGCGTCTCCCTGACAACGGAGGCAGCACAAGCCTGGAGCAGCTGGAGGGAGATTTAAACATCAGCGTCTCCCTGACAATGGAGGCAGCGCGAGCCTGGAGCAGCTGGAGAGAGATTTAAGCATCAGCGTCTCCCTGACAATGGAGGCAGCTTGAGCCTGGAGCTATTACAGGTCCTATCAAGAGGACAAAATGAGAAATAAAAAGTAATAAAATTATGACAGCACAAGGATGGAGGACGGTGATTAGTGATTCAATTAATCTGGAAGAACCAGACAGGGAATGAATCTTAAAGACAGCAAATAACCGATTTAATTTGATTCAATTGCTGATTTTCTAATTTTAACTTAATTTATAATTATGGTATATATTATTTCATTATGTTTAATTATAATTAATCTTTATTAAACTGATTTTACTATTGTATTATTTACAACGTAATTTGAATTTCTTTTTTTTTTAAAAGTTTTTTCACCCTTGTCTATCTGCGTGCGCATTTTGGCTGCCGCTTCGGACCCGAGCCTTCAACGTCTTTTTACACTTCCTTCTCACACTTTTTCTCTCTTTCCCTCAATGGTCAATATCCAACACGTTGTAAAATTGTGAAGCGCCTTGGACTACTTTAAAAGCACTATATAAATAAAAGTTATTATTATTATTACTAAACTCTAAAAGGCAGTAGATACCACAGGACCAGCCAGAACAGTAGATTCTATCAAATATATTGGCTTGGAATTTGCGATCCCGATGACGGCGAACTGGCAGCATTCACTGTCATTCCATCTTTGAAACTGACCGCAACTTCGGGATTTAACGCATGCGCAGCCGAATGCAGAAATCCTGAAGTTGCGGTCTGTCATTCGCTGTGTAGTGCCCCCGCCCCCCCGTCCCCCCCGCACACAGAAATCAGTGAAATCTCTCGTGTCAGGGAAACTGACGAAAACTTGAGCTCTTCTGCAGTAATTATGCTGTTAATTTCCCCATTAAAAGTTACACCTAAAGGGATTAGGTGTAACTGGGGCTTTAAAAGCATATTGATTACTAATCAAAGGTTGTGGACCTGAAAAACTAATTTTAATTTTGTACAGTGACAAATTTATCCATTTCAATACAATTTAAAATTAAGAAACTTTATCATCAATTTTTTTTTAAGTTTGTTCAACTTTATTTCAGGTTTTCCCATTCCCCATGTGAGAGCCCTAATTTTTGTTTTGCTCACCCAACATTTTTTAAATGTTCGAATTTTAAGACATTGCTGTCTGTGACAATTCTGTGTTTTGATTGGCTGCTTAGATAGCCTATGGCCGTCACAGCAGCTCGCGCTCGGGGATTGGCAAGATACTATGTTGATCTGAATTAAAGGTCAGAACGTGAATTTCTCGACACAAAGATCGTGAGATCTTTGCGCCAAGCTCAATTCGGGGCCAGCAGCGAATGCCTTTGCTTCGCTGCTGACTGCAACTTCCAGGCCAACATTAAGCAAGATCATTTCATAAAAGTAGAAATACACAGTAAGCTACTGATGGTACAAATACTAACAGCACAATGATAGAATCAGACTACAAGAGGTTAACATATGGAAGTAGAGTTTCTGCTTTATGCGCAATCAGCGATCTTGGTGTAAACTGCGCTAGTTTTGAAAAGTGTTTTTTCCCCCCGCAAGTTTCCGCTTAAACATAATTTGCATATCGCCAAACGCAAGATTTGCCATGAACCAGCATGACCGGGTGACGTTTGAGTATTTTTTTAAAAAATGTTTGTTTTAAAAATATATTCCTCGATATACTTAAGTGGTAACTAGGTGCAGTTTGAATAATACAGCTGAAAATGGGTTTATCACAAAAATAAGCATTTTAATCAGTGTCTAAGTCCTAAAACTAAATCGAGTAACCCGATTTTAAGTAACTGAAAATTACTTTAAAAAACTATACAGAATCATTTACTCATTACAATAGTCAGTTTCTTAGTGGCTGATCTGCGATATGTGTGCGCACTAGGTCCGTGCAGCAGAGCAGGTCTCCAGTCGTCCTGGTTCAACCCTTGCCACTGGATAAAGGCCTAGCTCTGTCGAGCCCGTGTGGTGGCTGATGTGCAACGGTCACAAGTTAAAAAAAATCCACGCACAAGCATCTTCTAGAGTCCTTCATTGAAACATCTGTGAACTCTTGTGGAAGCAAGTCATCCTCGTTTGAGGGACTGCCTATGAGTATGAATGAATTCTTAGTGAATTTTAAAAAATTATATTCAGAACCAATTGTCCCGTTAATTTATTTTGGGTGCACGGCTCCTTTAAGGGGCTGCGTGGCCCATTCAAAATACCATGTAGTGCGTTTTATTCCAATTGGCAAGCCAGCAGCACGGGAGGTTCAGAGGGCTGCGCAATCATGCAGCTTAAAGGGAACATTGTTCAGAAGCACTTAAAACTTGTCTATTAGTGTCCTTGCACCCAGAAGAACTAGCTTAATTTTAAGAGCCTGCTGGAATGTTCGCAAATGAGTGCATTAGCAGAAACTTGCCAGTGATTAATTCAATCTGGGGGCAGGGCCAGTTTTGTGGGCGAGGTCGGCTTTGAACACGATGTTCTTGAAACTAGCGCAAAAGATCGCAGAAACTATTTGCGCTGAGCTTAATTTGTGCTTAAAATTCCCTGATCTTTTCTGCTAGTTTGGCCGATTTGGGGCAAATTACAGCGATAAAACCAGCACAATCAAGTGGAAACACCAGGCCATGTTTAGTACATACTGCTTACACCAGCCCATTTATCTGCAAGGCTTCTGGATGAAACAGACTTCCACAGACTTCCCAATGAGATTGTTGTACTCAGCAGGTGTAAATTCTCTGCCCAATCCAGATGTTAATTAGACTGAGCTCAAACTGAACTAAAGTTGGGCAGAATTCTTTATGCTTAAGGAAGTTTTCCCGTCACAGACATTAACTATCTTACTCTCGAGCACGGCTCGATGGTTCAGGCAATTGAGCAGAGGAATCTGCGGGTACAACTACACAACGCTGGTTAATAAGGCCATAAAAAAAGCAAACTAAGCACAAAGGTTTATTTCTAGAGGGATAAAATTGAAAAGTAGTGAAGTTATGCTAAACTTGTATCGAAGCTTGGTTAGACCACACTTGGGAGTACTGTGAACAGTTCTGGTCGCCATATTATAAAAATATAAAGGCACTGGAGATGGTGCAGAAAAGATTTACAAGGATGATACCAGAACTGCAAGGTTCTACCCAACAGGAAAGAAAAGGCTGAGGTATGACCGAATAGAGGTCTTTAAATTATGAAAGGTTTTGATTGGGTCGCGCAGAGAGTGTGTTTCCACTAGGGGGAAGAGCAAAACTAAATATAAGATAGTCTTCAAGAAATCAAATAGGGAATTCAAGAGAAACTTCTTTATCTAGAGAGTGGTGAGAATGTGGAACTCACTACCACAGAGGCGAATAGCATAGATGTATTTAAGGGGAAGCTAGATAAGCATAAGGAGAAGGGAATTGAGGGTTATGCTGAGTTAGATGAGGAAGGATGGGAGGAAGTTCGAGTGGAGCATAAACCCCGGCATGGACTGGTTGGTCCGAATAGCCTGTTTCTGTGCTGTATATTCTATGTGATAATTAAAATATTAAACTCCAGCCTAGTTGGACGGTTATTATCAGCAGAAAGAATCACCAACTAATAGAATGAACACAGTTCAGTAGGATGGGAATAACAGCAGCAATAACAGCTGAATCCAAACCTGCAATCACTTGTGAACTCGCCATGTCAGCAGGTCGGATGACTGAGTGAATCCCTTCCCACACTCCGAGCAGGTGAACGGTCTCTCCCCAGTGTGAACTCGCTGGTGTGTCAGCAGGTTGAATGAGGTAATAAATCCCTTCCCACACTCAAATAACAGTGTTGATATTTGATGTCTCCAAGATAAGAGGAGCCTAATTGATGTCCTGTTTCTGACTGCTCCATTTTTGATCAGGACGGAAGAGCAGTGAGAAATTGGGGCCCAGGAGTGTCGTGATTGGGGCCCAAGAGAGGTGAGGTTTCGGGGCCCAAGAGAGGCGAGGGCCCAGAGGCAGCATGGGCCAGCCCACACTGCGATCTATGGATAGTAGGAGCATGTGTGCGCACTGGGTCCGTGCAGCAGAGCTTGGTCTCCAGTGCCACTGGATCAAAACCTAGCTCTGTCAAGCCCGTGTGGTGGCTGGTGTGCAACGGCCACCCCACGTTAAAAGAATCCATGTACAGGCATCTTCCACCCTTCAGTATGTAGTTCGGGACCTAGAATATCAGCTCCCTCATTGGAACACCTGTGAACTCATCCCTTTTTGGTGTGGAAGCGGGTCATCCTCAATAGAAGGGACTGCCTAATACGATACGATGTAATGATGAATTTCAACCTTGGTGTCATATTTGACACTGAAATGAGCTTCTGACCACATATCCACAGCATAACTAAGACCGCCTATTTTCACCTCCGTAACATCGCCCGTCTCCGGCCTTGCCTCAGCTTATCCGCTGCTGAAACGCTCATCCATGTTCTTGTTATCTCTCGACTTGACTATTCCAATGCACTCCTGGCCGGCCTCCTACATTCTAACCTCCGTAAATTTGAGGTGATCCAAAACTTGGTTGTCCTAACTTGTACCAAGTCCCATTCACCCATCACCCCTGTGCTCGCTGACCTACATTGGCTCCCGGTTAAACACCACCTTGATTTCAAAATTCTCATCCTTGTTTTCAAAGCTCCCTCCCCCTCCCCCCACCTCATTTCCGCCCCCCTCCCCCCCGCCTCTCCCCCCCACCGCCTCATTCCCACCTCCCTCTCTTCCCCCCCACCCCACTTCTCTCCTCCGCACCCCCCCCCCACCCCCCTCCGAGATATCTGCACTCCTCTAATTCTGCCCTCTTGAGCATCCCTGATTATAATCACTCAACCATTGGCCTTCTGCCTCCTTGGCCACACACCTCTCTACCTCTCTTTACTCCTTTAAAATGCTCCTTAAAACCAACCTCTTTGACCAAACTTTTGGTCACCTGCTCTAATTTCTTCTTATGTGGCTCAGTGTCAAATTTTATAACGTTAAAGGCATTGGGGTCAAGTTTCGGCCGCCCGCTAGAACGGCGCACATCGGAGAGGCCCGCCTAATTTATAGAAGAAAAATTGCGCCGAATACTTACCTCGCGATTCTCCGACAGCTTTGTGGCCCATTTCAACCGTGGCGCTGCGCAGCAAGAGCTGCTGGGGGCGAGCTACAGCCCTGCGCCAAAAACAGTGCCGGTAGCTGCGCGCTTGCGCAGTGGAGACTGCGCGCGTGTGCAGTAGCTCCCGGCATCCTGTCTCCGGGGCGACGGCCCTATCTCAAGCCACAGGGACGTCGCCCTTATCCCCGGCCGAGTGGCCTGCACATCTTACCTCGGCGGCGGGGTCCGTCCGCCTGGCCTCTCGCTGGGAGCCGGCGTCGTCATTGTCGTCAGCGGGGCCTGCCCGTCCACTCTCTTGCTGGGGACGGGCCCTGCCCGAAGAACTCCTGGCAGCCGGCGTCATCGTTATTGGGGCCTGCCCGGCCTCTCGCTGGGGGCGGGCCCCACCCGAAGAGTCGGCTGCGTGCGGATCCCGCCCGAAGTCCTCGACGGGGCCCGGCTTCTTCATCGGTGTCGGGCCTGCCCGCCTCGCATCTCGCTGGGGCGGGCCCTGCCCGAAGAGACATCGGCAGCCCGGCATCGGCTGCTTGCGGGCTCCGGCATCGTCGTCGTCTTCTCGTTCCCCCCCATCTTCCCCCCCCCCCAATCTTATTCTTTCCCCCCCCTCCATTTTCTTCTCTTTCCTCCTTCTGAGCGTACAAAAATCTACACTTACTCCATTCTAAGTTAGTTTGGAGTAAGTTTTCGCTGCCTAAACTTGCAAAACAGGCGTAAGTGGCCGGACACGCCCCCTTTTGAAAAAAAATCTGTTCTAAAATGAAACTGTTCTAACCGAGTAGAACTGGAGCAAACTAAATGCCGAGAATTGCAATTTCTAAGATACTCCATTCTAAACTAGTTGCTCCAAAAAAAAGGGAGCAACTCAGGCCGAAACTTGAGCACATTATATATAAATACAAGTTGTTGTTGTTGATTTACTTTCCGATCAACAGACTTGAATACATCGGCATTTAAAAAAAAACTTTGACTTCACCAGTTACTGAATAGAAACATTAACCAACAAAGGCTAGCTACCTCCCATTGATGCATGCAAAAATCTGGAGATCTCTTATAGGCTGCTTCTCCAAAAGACAAAAAGAACACTTTCCAGCTACAGCTAGCTGAAACCAAGTTTTTACACTCCGTTACTGTCATATGAAAAATAGATAAAATTATAAGTTTTCTTTATTTGACACAAGACAAAAACCTCGTCGATCATCACCAAGTGTCTAGAACGCAGTGTATTAGGAGGTTGTTGGAAAGTGCAGAACTTGTGTTATGATATAATTCAAATAGTTTATTAGTATGGTTTAGACAACTGTCCATAAGTCGCGATTGCGTTCATGAACATAATAGAACGGGTGATGAATAAAAAAGAAAGGACTTTCATTTATATAGCACCTTATCACGTCCTCAGGATATCCCAAAGCACTTTATAATACAGGGATAACTTCTGCAGAACAGTCAAAAGTTATTATCTAAGCAAACACTGCAGCCAATTTGTACACAGAAACATCTCACCGACAATGAAAGAATGACCAGATAATCTGTTTTGGTGGTGGTTTAGGGAGGGATCTTGACCAGGAAACCAGAACTCCAAATAGTACCATAGGCTCTTTTACATCCACCTGAACATCTCATCCAAAACATAACAACACTCCTCAAGTACTGAACTAAAGTGTCAGCTAAGGTTATATGCTTAAGTACATAGTCGGGCTTGAATTCATAACCTTCTAACTCGGAGACACAAGTGTATTTAATTGAGTCCAGCTGACACTTCATAAGCACAGCAGTAAATGTGCTGACTCAGAATATTCTATCTGTTCCTTTCACAAAGCAAGAACAAAACTCTCAGAATTGGAAGCGGAATAGTCGCCAGAATAAAGTCACTCATAACTTTATTAAGCATCAGCACAAACAAACTTGGTGAAAATGATATAGGACTTTGGTGAGGTCACACCTGGACCACTGTGTGCAGTTTTAGTTTCCTTTCCCAAGGAAGGATATACTTGCCTTAGAGGGGGTGAAACAAAGGTTCACTAGATTTGATTCCAGGGATGAGAGGCTTGCCCTATGAGGAGAGATTGGAGTTTAGAAGAATGAGAGGTGATCTCATTGAAACGTATAAAATTCAAGATGCTGAGAGGCTGTTTCCCCTGGCTGGAAAGTCTTCAACTAGTGGTCATAATTTCAGGATAAGGAGTCAGCCATTTAAGACTGAGATGAGGATAAACTTTGTCACTCAGGGGGTTGTGAAGCTTTGGAATTCTGTAACCCAGAGAGCTGTTGATTCAATATATTCAAAACTGAGATTGATAGATTTTTGGACACTAAGAGAATCGAGGGATATGAGGGGAAAGTGGAGTAGATGTAGCAGTTTAGCCATAACCTTACTGAATGGCGGAGCAGGCTCAAGGGACAGTATAGCCTACTCCAGCTCCTATTTCTTATGTTATGATATTCTTACATAGCTGTGGAAGCACAGGGTGAGTCACAGTACTGGTTGTAAATTTACTGTTGCACAAATTAGTATGTATGGCGAGAAGATGCTATCAGCAGTGTCATGCATGGAGCAGTACAGGAACAATCAATTGTAACATGTCAACAGCACATCACCATCACCCAGGCTTGCTTCAATAAGTGCCTCTGAAAGCCAAGAGTCCATATCAATTCCAAAAATGGGCACACAGCACTGATGTAAGTCTACCAGGGCTCATTGAAGATACAAAGTATCGGTACCCCATATAGCTTGCGAGTTGGCCACGCAGTGAACTAGTCACCGACATCAATTAGCAGCATCACAGGAAGCTTCAATCTTACAAGCCTCACTTTAGGTTTCAAAATTAACATAAGGGCATGACACTGCTCCAAAAAATAGAAGAGTACGTCAAAAAGCATTCCCCCTCGACTTTCCAAAATTAAGCCACGTTTTTGATGGTACGAATTGTGGTGCAGAATGTCAGTCCCTTTCGACTTTTTTGGCTACCGAATACCAGGATTCCATTCATTTAGTTAAGTTTGCAATTTGGTTATTTCTTGTCAGAAAAAAGCTGCATAATATTCTGCAACGGAAGGACCCGTATTACTCATTCAATTCAGTGAACCCTTCAATGGAATAGCTTAAAATAATCCCCAATAATGAATCTCAAATGCCATTTCATATGGATCAGAATATAATTTAACATGCAAAAGGCCTGTTGAGAATGAGGACCATATTTACATTCCTCCTTTCTTGAACTACATCAACTGGCTTGCTTGATGCAGTGCACCCTTGTTCTCCAAGTGGAATATTTGCAAGCAGCATAAAGTAGAACATTTTGAAAAAGGCTTTTCTTGATTTTGCTTACAAGCCCAGCAGTTACATAGAAACATAGAACATAGAAACATAGAAAATAGGTGCAGGAGTAGGCCATTCGGCCCTTCTAGCCTGCACCACCATTCAATGAGTTCATGGCTGAACATGCAACTTCAGTACCCCATTCCTGCTTTCTCACCATACACCTTGATTCCCCTAGTAGTAAGGACTTCATCTAACTCCTTTTTGAATATATTTAGTGAATTGGCCTCAACAACTTTCTGTGGTAGAGAATTCCACAGGTTCACCACTCTCTGGGTGAAGAAATTCCTCCTCATCTCGGTCCTAAATGGCTTCCCCATTATCCTTAGACTGTGTCCCCTGGTTCTGAACTTCCCCAACATTGGGAACATTCTTCCTGCATCTAACCTGTCTAACCCCGTCAGAATTTTAAACGTTTCTATATATTTATAACATATCCCTGCACCTGTTCCCACCATCACTGAAATATTGCTGGAATTGAGGAGGTGAATATGATTAAAGATGATGGTCAGGGCATTCATTTCAATAATCCCAAAGTGCAGGTCTCATTATCTGCCAATACCTTTGCTATTACCGGCCATGCTGAGACAAAACAGATCACAGAAATGCTTCCAGGCATTCTCAGCCAGCTTGGAGCTGACAGTCTAACAAGTCTTAGAAAGTTAGCTGAGCAGTTGCCACAGCAAGTTTTGGATAATAAAATACCCAAAGCTGAAGACATTGATGAAGAAGATGATGATGATGTCCCAGACCTTGTTGAAAATTTTGATGAAGCATCAAAGAATGAAGCCAACTAAAGCTGCTGGCAGACCATAGACTAGGATAAAGACTGTACCAACAAGGAAACTTATTCCAAAGTTTTACTATATTAGAGTGAAAAATCACAAGTTTGCAAATACAGTGAACTAAGGCATTTTGTATTTTAATTATGCTGAATGTTCAGCATCTTTCAATTGGTTGAAATCACTTGTTTGCATTTTGCACTTAAAAATAGAATCCTTTGGTCTGAAGTTTGTAAGATGGTGAGATTTCATTAAAAAGCAACCTGAATAGGTTGCAAATGCAATGGTAAAAAAAAACACAACTACTTTCCTGCTAATGACAGTGAGGGACAAACACAGTTAAAATAAGATGTTGAATTTTCAACATCTGCATGTTACATAACTGAGAGCAAATTAACAGCTTTGCACCACTGACTGCTGCACAAATGGAGCATCTTAGATGGATTACCACAGAGACTGATCCAGAATACAGGAATCAGCAATCGCGTACTGCACACTCCAAACAATTTACAAAGGACAGGTGCACATTTGAAGAGGTGATAAATATTTATATATTAGCGGATCTCTTTGTAGCTCACATTATAGACTGTGGGCCAAGTCTCAAAACAATGCTTTTCCATAGTCCCCTCTGTTGAAGTACTTCATATTCACGCCAATATTAGTTCAAGGACCACTTACCACAAAAATTTTGCATTTTGCAGAAATTTTCATTCGAAAATAGGCAGAAATCTCGTCAATACCTTGAGTGATGACTTAATTGAGAGTTACTTAAATGACCAATCACAACTGCTGTATTTGTTCGTACGGCGAAATCAGCCAATCACGATTTCTGTACTAGATCGATTTAGAGTCAGTGACTGCATGCACCGAAACAATGGCGTGCTGCATGCACATAGTTGCGGGAGTCAAAGGCAACATAATTTCTTTTTTGGACTCTAGCTGGATTACATTTTTCACGAGTGTTCATCAGTGGAAATTTACTGGAAATAGAGAAGCTAGAATTGCAGAGAATGCCATCGAAAGTTTAGATCTGGAGCTGGTTATTGCACTTGAAAGACTCGCAACAATCCCACATTTGATTGGATATCATCGACAATGCTACATGCGTTTCACTGATAAATCCAAGATTGACAGAGCCAAGAAGAAGCAAGAAAGGGAAAATCAGAACCATGAACATGAGCACGTGATTTTACAGTATTTCCTATGAAACTGTTTCAGCCTACAAATGTTTACATCCAATTTTTGTTCCTTAGTTCAATGGTTATGCCGTTTGACTCTGATAACACGCACAAACAGCAAAAAAGTTTTTTTTTTAAACAAGGGTCATTGTCAATGGGGCTGATTAGAATATCAATTTTCTCACTCCTTCACACCATTGCAGAACCAGTATAGAAAGAGGTGAGGAGTGAAGCCGCCAAGGTTCGACTGCTTCGCTCAACGACAATAGACCCCAAAGGTTATACCTGCGAGAGTTTCCCGTCTTCTTCCAGTGCAGTGCCTTCTCTGCAAGATGGATAAGAATATTGTGGAGACACACATCCAAAAGGAGGCTGGTACAATGTGAACTAAAACTGCAGGTAAGTTGCTCCTTGCAACAGAAACCTGCAAAAGGTGAGGCAATCCTGTTGCATATCCATGGACAAGATCTTGTTGCTCTTGAAGCAAGGTATCATCTTAGCTGCTACCAGAGCTACACCAGATTTCTGACCAGAAAGGAGCAGGAAGATCCTCCAGAAGGCAACCTTTACCAGAGAGAACATAGGCACTTCTGTGATACAGTGATTGGGGGGCAGGATTGCAAAGAACCATGAAGTTCTAAGAATGACAAAGCTGAACAGTTTGTTTAAGAAATGTATTTTTGAGAAAGAGGGTATCGATGCTTCTTTGTATAAAACATAGAATCTTAAATGTAGAATGCAGAAATCTTATCCTTTCCTGAAATTTGTCAGGTCATCACACATTAATGAGAGTGATCTTGTTTTTATAGAAGATCTTGCAACAGAAGAAGTTGTTGAGGAGGCAGTCAAAGATTTGCTTTCAGAAACAAGCATATATACAGCGTGCCAATTACCAGTCTGCAATTCACAAACAATGTCTTGAGAACCTGCCGGAAATCCAATCTCCAAAGGACCATGGGTGGAAACTTGAAGATAATGTACTTGTCACACTGGATGACACTTCCTCCAGCACCAGCAAGTGTAATGGAGCTTGCACATTGTTCATGCAAAAAGACCCAGTGTGCACAAGGAAGGTGCTCTTGTCTTCTCAACAAGCTACCTTGCACCGACATCTGCTCGTGTGTAGGTTGTGAGAATGTTGCATCTTTGCCCGAGACTTCTCGGGCTGAGGAAAGATACCTTTGATTCTGATGATGATTCATAGATATGCATTCCTTTTCAGCCTCGAACTTTTTTTCAGATATATTTTGTTTTTTCAGTACTTCTATCCTTTAAAACAAATCAGTATTACTACTTTTATTATTATTACAGGTGTAACATCCCGAGTCCAGAACTCCGAAAACCAGAATTGTCCAAAAACTAGACATTTTGGCGGGTGGCGAGATCCGAAAATCCGGCAAAACCCGAAATCTGGCACGGATTTGGTCCTGAAGATTCCGGATTTCAGACGTTGTACCTGTATAATTATATGTACATGGGTTGGTGCTGTTCCCTGCATTTCTCTTGCAGTTGTCGCACCGTAAAGATCATGTCCATTTGTACCCCATAGTGGACGGAATCTGCACTGTGACTTCGGTAGGAGCTCCTTAGCCACAGGGAGAAGACGGTTGAGGAGGATTCTAGCGATGACTTTCCCAGCAGCCGACAACAGGGAGATTCCTCTGTAGTTGCCGCAGTTGGACTTGTCCCCTTTTTTAAAGATGGTCATGATTACGGCATCTTTGAGATCTCCAGGCATGCACTCCTCCTTCCAGATGAGAGAGATGAGGTCATGCATTTGTGCCAATAGTGCCTCTCCACCATACTTTAGTGCCTCAGTGGGGATTCCATCGGTTCCTGATGCCTTGTTGTTCTTGAGCTGACGGCTAAAGCAAGTGCTCTACTCGGAACTCCTACACGGCAGGTGATCCCTAGGTGCGCAGAGGAAACGTTTCAAGGACACCCTCAAAGCCTCCTTGATAAAGTGCAACATCCCCACCGACACCTGGGAGTCCCTGGCCAAAGACCGCCCTAAGTGGAGGAAGAGCATCCGGGAAGGCGATGAGCACCTCGTGTCTCGTCGTCAAGAGCATGCAGAAAGCAAGCGCAAGCAGCTGCAGGAGCGTGCGGCAAACCAGTCCCATCCACCCTTTCCTTCAACGACTGTCTGTCCCACCTGTGACAGAGACTGTAATTCCCACATTGGACTGCGCATGATGATGATAATTAATATGGTTGACAAATGAGTGTGGGTGTCCGTCTGAAATGTCAATAAGTGTGTATGTAATAAATGGTTGCTATAGTAGATTTCTTTCTTAGCAACGGATATGAAAACAAAACTTAGATTTACGTATAACTGCACCATATGATGCATCCAGACCTCAGATGTCCCAAGTGATACTTCTTTTTACCAATTCTTACACTATCCATGCTTAAAATTCAGTAGCACTAATATGTTACCGTTGCTGTGGAAAAAAAAGTCCATAGCAACTATTTTTATGTTTT
The DNA here is from genome assembly GCF_044704955.1 of Pristiophorus japonicus. NCBI lineage: Eukaryota > Metazoa > Chordata > Chondrichthyes > Pristiophoridae > Pristiophorus > Pristiophorus japonicus. The sequence goes on along the minus strand of NC_091982.1, from coordinate 165,196,664 downwards.
TCTTTGTTTTTGGCCATTTCTCGGTAACACTAAATTTTCAGACGTGGGAACATTTCATTTTTGCTTCAGCTACATACGTTTAACATATTTAGTTTGGTTCTAGGTACTTCCCACACGGAGACTATGGAACTAAAAATCTTGGCAAGAAAACAGGCTTCGGCCCACGGTCTATTAAGTTAGGTTCTGAAGGAAGGTCACTGACCTGAAACGTTAACTCTGTTTCGATCTCCACAGATGCTGCCTGACCTGCTGAGTATTTACAGTATTTTCTGTTTATAAGTCAGGTAATATGTGTGTGTTAGAAGGATAGAAGTGTTAATCAATGGAATGCACAATGTAGTACTCAGCTGGTTACAGTGAAGCTGTGTCCTTTTAAGGCCACAAAGTCTAATTACTAAATAAACAGGGACTCAGATCAATGAGGTTACTTGTTGTCTGATTAGGAAACTTTGAAAATTTGAATAGATGTGAGTGTTTCAGGTTCCAGCTCATTTTGTTTTGCATCTCCAATATAGTGTGATATCTGCAAATGCCGACAATTGTTGTCTAGCACACATTTCCGGTCTGTCGCACTGCGCTGCCATATTTTAGGTGTCGCTCTCAAGTGTTGATAAGAAATGTATTAACCAATCAAGGATCTCTCCAAAAAGGCAGGATGTATGCAGCAGCTTCTTAATTGACCATTGTATCAAACGAATGTTTACTTAAAAGCAATTAGACTGTCACCTTAAAGCAAAACTTTCGCAAAAGCAACATTTGCGGTTTACACATTAGAGCTTTTATCCTTTATAAAACATCATGTCCTCTGAGTTAACATGAGCAGCACCATGGGGATTGTATATATAGCAAAATAAATTTCACATCATCTGCACAAGGAAGTACAGCAGACATCACTTCAACGCTAACTACTGTACCTCTTTTAGACAAGTAGGAGATACTGTTGGCGACTGCTGCAGACTTTTCCTCAGATTTCAGGAATGCAAAATGGGAATAGTCATCCACGCCATCATTAGCTGTAACAAAATGTGGATTCATTAAAGATTTAGAAGGGGAATTGTCTAATTCAACCTACAATTACGCACCGTTAAAGGACATTTGATCAATCCTGCAAAAGTCTATTCTGCAGAATACTAAAAAGTTCAATCTGCAAGATAGAGTTAAAGATTTGTATTACACAGTTATCAGTACTGCTATTTTAAAGCAGAAATGTTTATAAAAATTCTTCATGCTTGATGTGAGGGGAGACTAGGACTAGAGAGCATAATCTTAGAATAAGGGGCTGCCCATTTAAAACTGAGACGAGGAGAAATTTCTTCTCTCAGAGGGTTGTGGATCTGTGGAATTCGCTGCCTCAGAGAGCTGTGGAAGTTGGGACATTGAATAAATTTAAGACAGAAATAGACAGTTTCTTAAACGATAAGGGAATAAGGGGTTATGGAGAGTGGGCAGGGAAGTGAACCTGAGTCCATGATCGGATCAGCCATGATCGTATTAAATGGCGGAGCAGGCTCGAGGGGCCGTCTGGCCTTCGCCTGCTCCTATTTCTTACGTTCTTTTGTTATATGTTGTCTGCCTGCATAAGAACATGTGTTCCCCAATCTCTGCCAATGGAAAGTTAAAGATTTCTAACTGGATGCAGTATTGAGTGAATGTTACATGATCAACTCCAGATTACAAAATAATTTACAAACAAGTAAGTTTCCTCTTTTCCTTTCCTCCGGCCCCATCAGGAGTGCAATATTTGCAAGTTAAAGCTGAGCCTCTCCATTATTTCCGATTTTCAGAGCAACACACACGTGGAGTGCATTAGTTTAGTCTCCCTCAAACTCGCTTTAATAATCAGTGCTGTGGATCAGTGACCACTTCAGCAGGGTAACTGGGGCTCACAGAGCTGCCCACCTGCAGTAAGTTGGTACCTTCGTGGGTGGAAGGAAATGAAGCTGCTCTTGGGGTTCATTTGTATTTGTAGATTTCACTTCCTTTTTAAGTGGTGAATTGCTTAAAAGACATGCATTATTCTCAAAGAAAATGAAAAGCAGCAAGCTTCTGCAACTTATCAAAACACTTTGAGCCCAGCCCAAGACACTGATACTCTTACCATCGGCAGACAAATCCAGGTACTCTCTCTCAGAGCTGAGAATCCTGGAATTAATTCTTGGAACAATAGTCGGCAGATTCATTGTGAAATCAACAACATCTTGGTCATTGTTCAATTCACCCTGAAAATGACAACATAGTTTTAAATTACTGGGAGGAAGAATGAAAGAGAGAAAAATAACAAACTTTACATAGAACAACAGCACATACAGGCCTTTTGGCCCAACTGGTCCATGCCGGTGTTTATGCTTCACATGAGCCTCCTCCCACCCTATTTCATCTAACCCCATCAAAGTAGCCTTCTATTCCTTTTTTCCCTCATGTATTTATCCAGTTTCCCCTTAAATGCATCTATTCCATTCTCCTGAACCACTCCTTGTGGTAGCGAGTTCCACATTCTCACCACTCTCTGGATAAAGAAGTTTCTCCTGAATATCTTATTGGATTTATTAGTGACTATCTTATATTCATGGTCCATAGTTTTGGGCTTCCCCCACAAGTGGAAACATTTTCTTCATCTCCACCTTGTCAAATCCCTTCATAATTTTAAAGACCTATATTAGGACATCCCTCAACCTTCTCTTTTCTAGAGAAAAGTGCCCCAGCCTGTTCAGTCTAGCGCGACAGTTATAATCTATGTTCCCTGTAATTTATTTTGGCTCTGTGCAGCCCCTCCAAAATATTGCGCATGCGTGGTTTTTACATTAAGATGCCGGCAAGCCGGCTGCGCAGGATCCCGGGAGCAGTGCGCAGCCGTGCAGCTTACAGTAAATAGTGATTATAAGTTCTCAGTTCTGGTATCATCCTTATAAATCTTTTTTGACCTTCTTGCCTCTTCTATTAACAACTTTTATAACAGCAGGACGACTCAAAGCGCTGCAAAACAAATTAAGTATTTTTGAAGCATTGTCGCTGTTGTATGTAGGGAAATGCGGCAGCCAATTTGCACACATCAAGATCCCACAAACAGCAATGAGATAAATGACCACTTAATCTGTTTTAGTGATGAAAGAAAAAACATTGACTAAGTCATTGAAGCATACTGCTACAAGTAAAAGTTACAAAAATGCATGTGTGCGTAAACATAAGAATTATGAGCAGGAGTATGCCATACGACCCCTCGAGGCTGCTCCACCATTCAATAAGATCATGGCTGATCTTCGACCTCAACTCCACTTTCGCAAACCTCTCCCCTCTGATCCCCATAACCATCGATTTCCCTAGAGTCCAAAAATCTGCAATCTCAACCTTGAATATGCTCAACAACTCAGCATCCACAGCCCTTTGGGGTAGAGAATTCCAAAGATTCACAACCCTCAGTGAAGAAATTCCTCCTCATCTCAGTCTTAAATGGCTGACCCCTTATCCTGAGACTGTGCCCCCTATTTCCAGACTCTCCAGCGATAGGAAACAACCTCTCAGCATCAACCCTGTCAATCCCCCTCAGAATCTTATATGTTTCAATGGGATCACCTCTCATTCTTCTAAACTCCAGAGATTATACGCCCAATCTACTCATAGGACAACTCTCTCATCCCAGGAATCAATCTAGTAAATCTTTGTTGCACTGCCTCTAAGGCAAGTATATCCTTCCTCAAATAAGGAGACCAAAACTATGCACAGTACTCCAGGTGTGGTCTCATCAAAGCCCTGTATAATTGTTGTAAGATTTCCTTACTCTTGTTCCCCAACCCCCTTGCAATAAAGGCCAACATGCCATTTATCTTCATAATTGCTTACTGTACCTGCATACTAACTTTCTGTGTTCCCACTCACTTAGCCTGTTTATATCCCTTTGCAAGTTCTTTGTGTCTTCCTCACAGCTTACTTTCCCACCTAGCTTTATATCATTAGCAAACTTGGATACATTGCACTCGGTCCCTGTATCCAAGTCATTAATGTATATTGTAAATAGCTGAGGCCCAAGTACTGATTCTTGCAGCACCCCACTAGTTACAGCCTACCAACTGGAAAATGACATGTTTATCCTTACTCTCTGTTTTTGGTCAGTTAACCAATCCTCTATCCATGCTAACACATTACCCCCCAATCCCATGAGCCCTTATCATGCGTCGCAACCTTTTATATGGCACCTTATCGAATGTATTTTGGAAATCTAAATATACTACATCTGGTTCCCCTTTATCTACTATGCTAGTTTAAATTCTCAAAAAACTCTCCTAAATTTGTTAAACACAATTTCCCTTTCATAAATCCGTGTTAACTCTGCCTGATCATATGATTTTGTAAGTGCTCTGTTACTACTTCCTTAATAATTGATTCCAGCATTTTCCCGACGACTAATGTCAGGCTAACTGGCTTGTAGTTCCCCGTTTTCTCTCTCCCTCCTTTCTTGAATAGCTGGGTTACATTTGTTACCTTCCAATCCTTGTGGCATGGGGGATGGGAAGCAAAATTCAGCAATTACAACAGTGTTATCACTGTTCATCTAATTCTTTATTAATATAATTAATAATCCAAAGACTTTCTACTTTCAAGTATTTTCCACTGACACCCAAATTTTCATTTTCAAATTGTACGTTCTTGACCAGGGAGCTAACAATACCACTTAATGCTTTTCACAATTATTTCAATGTTTTACAGGGAAAAATTATGAAGTTTAAAATGTTTTTGCAACGTAATTATTTGGTTCTTCGGAGTTAATTTTTAAAAAATGCATCTTTTTTCTAATTCTTCACGAATTCAACTTCAATCAAACTCGAAACAAAACTATAAAAGCAAAAAATCAACATCGATATAACATCTTATCTCATGGAAATGCAACATAAGGAAACACAACATACAGCTTATCTCAATTATGAAAATAGGAAAAGGGCCCTCCATCAAGTGTTAGCTCCAATTAGATGAGATCTGACATTACCCCTGAAAATATAGGGTTGAGAGACAGTTATTGGGCGAGACTAGAGAAGTTTGGATTGTTCTCCTAAACACAAAGAGCTGGATTTTCGGCTTTGCCATCTTCGGGGCGAAAACGGAGACGGGGCGAGAAAGATACCGCCCGATTAATGTTTGCACTGTGTGGAGTAATTTTTGTCATCTGGACCCTGGGATGCAGCACAACTTTCGCAGCGCAAAAACGGGAACCTCGCCAACCAAAGTGCGGGGCCAAGAGAGGCATTGGGAGGGGAACCCCTGCCACCCCCGCCAAAAGAATTCACAAAAACATTTTTAAAAACATTACCCACACCCTAACAACACAAATCGCTACAAAAAAATAACACTGGAACTTACCTTTTTTGCAGTTTATCCACCTCACCGGCAGGGCTGGACCGTTGTGTTTTCCCTGGCGGTCATCGCGGGGCGCGTTTCGGGGCGGACGGGTCGGGTGCGAGTCGAAACTACTGCCGGTGTCGCAATGAGAGCGATTGCACACCCGGCGCAGCTCTTCCCGGCGGTGCTTCTAAACACCACCGCAAAACCCGACCGGAGATCACGCCCGGATGTAAAAGACCTCACCGCCCCATTTTTTGCCGCGGAGGGTCAAAACCCGGCGAAACTCAAAGCGCAAACGACCCGAAAATCCAGCCCAAAGAAGGTTAAGAGGAGATTTGATAGAGGTGTACGAAATTATGAATGGCTTTCATGGAGTAAGGAGAAACTATGTCCATTGGCAGAAGGGTCAATAACCAGAGGACACAGGTTTAAGATAATTAGCAAAAAACCAGAGGGGAAATGACAAGATTTTTTTCCCCCACACGTGTTGTTTTGATCTGGAATGCACTGCCTGAAAGGGTGGTGGAAGCAGATTCAATAGTAACTTTGAAAAGGGAATTGAATAAATACTTGATGTGGAAAAAAATATAAATATAACCCTGCATAGCAAGTCAGACAGAAGTGTATTTTAGAAACTTATGCTAGATCTTTCAACTTCGCTGGGACAATGGAAATGGAAAAGAAAATCATGCAGTGTGTATAACGGGCTGCAGGTCCAATATTTCCCATTTTACTCCCTGTCAAAGATTAAAGATCCGCCCCTACTCACTGCAGACTTTTATGCAATTCTTGTTGAAATCGAGTTGCTAAATAAATATAACTGATAAATGATATACAAGATACGATGGCACCAAGAATCACATAGAGGAATATCAATATGGTGGTACTGTTATCTTTCAGAGTTTTTGGGAGTGACATACCAACTGAAGCCCCAAGCCCCAATAGGAGACATTTCAAGTGTTACAATTATATGCTAGATTCATCACTGTAGAATCTTGGATTACAATCAGTTCTATTCACATGTCAGCTTTCATGAAGATTCAAGTGAAGCAACTACTCTTTCATGGTGTTCGTATTTGTACAGTCTGTTGCAGCGCAAATCAATCAGTGACTGCTTTGCACCCAAGTCTAATTCAGGCAGGACAACACAATAGCCCAGAAATCGCGGCTTCCCCGGGTCTGTATGGAGTTTCTACTCATCCAGGAAGGCATTGGAAAAAACTATTTTCGGCGCGCAATGCGCATGCGCTGAAAAAAAGGCTTTTCCGGTCAAGTTTCTGGCTTGACAGATCGCACGCATCTCAGGAGCGAGGACATTCCCACAGGATTGCCCATCTCTTGCCCTGCGAAGGTCCTTAAAACTCTTGCGCCTGGTAAAAGCAGGCGCATAGCTTACTTTTACCAGCATAAGAGTTTAAAAACATTGCAAAAATATTTTAAAATAAAATTTAAAAATACATATTTATGTTAAAAATCCTGCCCACTCAGGTAATTTTATTTTAAACCATAATTGAAACTTTTTTTAAAAATCAAATATTTTTTTTCAAAAATATTTCTATCAACTTTAATTTCTATAGTGTATTTATGTGAGGTGTTTTTTTAAAAATGTTTTATGTAGTGTTTGGGGGTGTTTCTCATTCATATTAATAGGAGTTTCGGACTTATGAAACTCCTATTACAATGAATGAGAATATACTATATCTGACTGGCTGCCCAGAGCCATGTGACTCCAGCTCCAGGCCTGCGCACGTCCCAACGTGCACGCGCTACAACGTGCAGTCAGGAGAGGCCTCCGGGATCTCGCGTGGACGCAGTAGCTTCAGGTAGGTGCGCTTCTTTTTTCTAGAATCCAATCGAACGCCCGTGGGAAGGAGAAACCGTGATTTCTGGGCCATTGTATAATATTACTTACTAAGTAAACAACTTTCTGGAAGTAGGCTGTATTGTCCAAGATCTTGTGCATAGTCACAGTTTCTAGCTCATCAGGATCCAGCTGTTCCCTCTGGTAAGGCATGCCATTGTAGAGGGCAATAGGCAGAGAGCCCAAGCCTGCCTGCTTATAGTAATCTGTACATTCCTAACAAAGAAAAACAGAAAGGTAACAGAAACACAATTTACTACAGACAGTAATCCCTGTTGTAAAAGCACTTACATTAAACAATTACCCATTAATTATCTTTGACGTAATTGCAACTTTTCGTTATGTTACCCAGTTTGGGTTCATAGGAACAGCAGCAGATTTGATTAGTGTAGAAGCAATTTGTAAGGGAGCTTTAGAAATTCTTCATCTTAAGAACTCATCTATCTTGGTTTGCATTTTTATAAAATGCCTATTAAATTTTAATTTTTGTTGATATAAAGTACCTATTAATTTTTTACGAATGAATTGATAAACACTGATGACCATACTTTAGGATATGCCAAACTGCACCTAAAACCGAACAGAATATTTAACAGGAATATATTAATCTGAATTTAAGTCATAAATCACTCATTTGATATGACAAAGCCTAGATCCAATATGCAGCTTTCATTATATTCAATCTTTATTACGCTGCTTGAATATGCATTTTCCAAAAAAATGTATCACTTCAATTAGTGAACAGTTAAATAATTACATGCATTAGTAATGCATTCGTATTAATAACTTCTCGAGCATGATGATGAAGATTAAGAATTTTAAAACCAGCTAATAATGGTCATTTATTCTGCTTCATTCACTTTAGAATACTAAAACACCACACACAAAATCCTGGCATTAACATTTTTGATTGTTCCCACATCGAGGTGAAACAAAAATGCAGAACATAGCTACATAGTAGGCCATTCAGCTCCTCAAGCCTGTTCAGTTGTTCTGTTAGATCATGGCTGATTTATCTGCTTTTGCTACCTATCCCTTATACTTTTACCTAATAAAAGTCTACTGTCTCAATCTTAAAACTTTCAACTGACCCAGCATCCTTTTGGGAGAAAAGATTTTCAGATTTACGATGGTGTGTGTGGAAAAAGTGCTTCCTGATTTCACTCTTGAACGCCCGGCACTAATTTTAAAATTGTGCCCCCTTGTTCTGGATTCCCCACCAGAGGAAAGAGTTTCTCTGCATCTACCCTATCAAATCACTTTATTATTTTAAAGACCCCGATTAAATCAGTCTTCACCCTTCTAAACTTAAGCAAATACACACCAAAGTTATCCTGAGAATTAAAAAAATTCTGCAGATTATTTTCATGAACAATCACTTTCAAAGTGGCTATTGGTAAACATTATGTTAAAAGAATCCCACAGAATGTGACAGAGTTCTTGGCTTTATTTTGTCATTGCTTATTTTTGTCACTTGGTGCTTTTGCAAAAATAAACTAATTTTCTGGGGTAAGGTGGATGTGTAGCAAGATTTTAGTCAAGTTGTACCTTTTACATTAATGTAGAAATGTAGGGTCCAAATTTGCCCATGGGTTGCTCCGTTTTTTTTGGAGCAACTTGATTTTTCTGGAGTATCTTAAAAGTCCCCATTCTGCACATTTAATTTGCGCCAGTGTGAGTGAGTTAGTTAGTTTTTTTTTAAGTTTAGTTTTTCTTTTCCAAAAGGGGGCGTTACCAGCCATTTTGGCCATTTAAGCCAGTTTGGACAGCTAATAGTTGCTCCAAACAAACTTAGGCCAGCGTATGTGGCCACTTGTGGCCGCACAGAAAACCCTTGCGGAGAGTTAAGAAATCAGTGCAGGTAGGTACATTCTAAACCACCAAGACTTACAAAGCACTAAACAAAGAATAAAAAGCATTCAATAATAAAAAATAGAAGGAAGCGGAGAAGACCTGCATCTAAAGCACCAAGACTTATAAAGTTTTAAGGAAAGATTAAAAGAAAATAAAGGAACTCTGCAAACACAACAAAAACAACACAAGCAGCTACTTACATGTACAGGGCTTTTTTCATGTCACTCATTACTTTGCACATTTTTACAGGTCTCCTACACAATCATTTTTTTATCTGTACAGGGATCTCCCTAAAACAAATTAAGTCGAGTGATGTTTCCATTCTGTCAGTAATTGGCTCCAAAGGCTTTATGCCAAGATACTCCCAAAAGATGTGTAAAATAGAAACAACTTCCCTGTATTTTTGCTAGAAACAAGTTAGCACAGCAGGTTTCCATCTGTTCAATAGCTCACGGGCTGGTGCAGGAGACCATTCGGCCAGGGATAGGGTGCGGCGAACATCGGGACATCCCTTCGGCCAGGGATAGGGGCAGCGAACATCGGGTCATCCCTTCGGCCAGGGATAGGGTGCGGTGAGTATCGGGTCGTCCCTTCGGCCACGGATAGGGTGCGGTGAGTATCGGGACGTCCCTTCGGCCAGGGATAGGGGCAGCGAACATCGGGACGTCCCTTCGGCTAGGGATAGGGGCAGCGAACATCGGGACGTCCCTTCGGCCAGGGATAGGGGCAGCGAACATCGGGACGTCCCTTCGGCCAGGGATAGGGGCAGCGAACATCGGGACGTCCCTTCGGCCAGGGATAGGGGCGGCGAACATTGGGTCGTCCCTTCGGCCAGGGATAGGGGCAGCGAACATCGGGTCGTCCCTTCGGCCACGGATAGGGGCGGCGAGTATCGGGTCGTTCCTTCGGCCAGGGATAGGGGCGGCGAGTATTGGGTCGTCCCTTCGGCCAGGGATAGGGGCAGCGAGTATCGGGTCGTCCCTACGGCCAGGGATAGGGGCGGCGAGTATTGGGTCGTCCCTTCGGCCACGGATAGGGTGCGGTGAGTATCGGGACGTCCCTTCGGCCAGGGATAGGGACAGCGAGTATCGGGTCGTCCCTTCGGCCAGGGATAGGGGCAGCGAACATCGGGACGTCCCTTCGGCCAGGGATAGGGGCAGCGAACATCGGGACGTCCCTTCGGCCAGGGATAGGGGCGGCGAGTATTGGGTCGTCCCTTCGGCCAGGGATAGGGGCAGCGAGTATCGGGTCGTCCCTTCGGCCAGGGATAGGGGCGGCGAACATCGGGTCGTCCCTTCGGCCAGGGATAGGGGCGGCGAACATTGGGTCGTCCCTTCGGCCAGGGATAGGGACAGCGAGTATCGGGTCGTCCCTTCGGCCACGGATAGGGGCGGCGAACATTGGGTCGTCCCTTCGGCCAGGGATAGGGGCGGCGAACATTGGGTCGTCCCTTCGGCCAGGGATAGGGGCGGCGAGTATCAGGTCGTCCCTTCGGCCAGGGATAGGGGCAGCGAACATCGGGTCGTCCCTTCGGCCACGGATAGGGTGCGGTGAGTATCGGGTCGTCCCTTTGGCCAGGGATAGGGGCAGCGAGTATCGGGTCGTCCCTTCGGCCAGGGATAGGGGCGGCGAGTATCGGGTCGTCCCTTCGGCCAGGGATAGGGGCAGCGGGTATCGGGTCGTCCCTTCGGCCAGGGATAGGGGCGGCGAGTATTGGGTCGTCCCTACGGCCAGGGATAGGGGCAGCGAGTATCGGGTCGTCCCTTCGGCCAGGGATAGGGGCAGCGAACATCGGGTCGTCCCTTCGGCCAGGGATAGGGGCAGCGAACATCGGGTCGTCCCTTCGGCCAGGGATAGGGGCAGCGAACATCGGGTCGTCCCTTCGGCCACGGATAGGGGCAGCGAACATCGGGTCGTCCCTTCGGCCAGGGATAGGGGCGGCGAGTATCGGGTCGTCCCTTCGACCAGGGATAGGGGCAGCGAGTATTGGGTCGTCCCTTCGGCCAGGGATAGGGTGCGGTGAGTATCGGGTCGTCCCTTCGGCCAGGGATAGGGGCGGCGAGTATCGGGTCGTCCCTTCGGCCAGGGATAGGGTGCGGTGAGTATCGGGTCGTCCCTTCGGCCACGGATAGGGGCGGCGAACATCGGGTCGTCCCTTCGGCCAGGGATAGGGGCAGCGGGTATCGGGTCGTCCCTTCGGCCACGGATAGGGTGCGGTGAGTATCGGGTCGTCCCTTCTGCCAGGGATAGGGGCGGCGAGTATCGGGTCGTCCCTTCGGCCAGGGATAGGGGCAGCGAGTATCAGGTCGTCCCTTCGGCCAGGGATAGGGGCGGCGAGTATCGGGTCGTCCCTTCGGCCAGGGATAGGGGCAGCGAGTATCGGGTCGTCCCTTCGGCCAGGGATAGGGGCAGCGAGTATCAGGTCGTCCCTTCGGCCAGGGATAGGGGCGGCGAGTATCAGGTCGTTCCTTCGGCCAGGGATAGGGGCGGCGAGTATCAGGTCGTCCCTTCGGCCAGGGATAGGGGCAGCGGGTATCAGGTCGTCCCTTCGGCCAGGGATAGGGGCAGCGAGTATCAGGTCGTCCCTTCGGCCAGGGATAGGGGCGGCGAGTATCGGGTCGTCCCTTCGGCCAGGGATAGGGGCAGCGAGTATCGGGTCGTCCCTTCGGCCAGGGATAGGGGCGGCGAGTATCGGGTCGTCCCTTCGGCCAGGGATAGGGGCGGCGAGTATCGGGTCGTCCCTTCGGCCAGGGATAGGGGCAGCGAGTATCGGGTCGTCCCTTCGGCCAGGGATAGGGGCGGCGAGTATTGGGTCGTCCCTACGGCCAGGGATAGGGGCAGCGAGTATCGGGTTGTCCCTTCGGCCACGGATAGGGGCGGCGAACATTGGGTCGTCCCTTCGGCCAGGGATAGGGGCAGCGAACATCGGGTCGTCCCTACGGCCAGGGATAGGGGCGGCGAACATTGGGTCGTCCCTTCGGTCAGGGATAGGGGCAGCGAGTATCGGGTCGTCCCTTCGGCCACGGATAGGGGCAGCGAGTATCGTGTCGTCCCTTCGGCCAGGGATAGGGGCAGCGAGTATTGGGTCGTCCCTTCGGCCAGGGATAGGGGCAGCGAGTATCGTGTCGTCCCTTCGGCCAGGGATAGGGGCAGCGAGTATTGGGTCGTCCCTTCGGCCAGGGATAGGGGCGGCGAGTATCGTGTCGTCCCTTCGGCCAGGGATAGGGGCAGCGAACATCGGGACGTCCCTTCGGCCAGGGATAGGGGCAGCGAGTATCGGGTCGTCCCTTCGGCCAGGGATAGGGGCAGCGAATATCGGGTCGTCCCTTCGGCCAGGGATAGGGGCGGCGAGTATCGGGTCGTCCCTTCGGCCAGGGATAGGGTGCGGTGAGTATCGGGTCGTCCCTTCTGCCAGGGATAGGGGCAGCGAACATCGGGTCGTCCCTTCGGCCAGGGATAGGGGCGGCAAACATTAGGTCCCGCTCACAGCCTGCAGGACGCGCTGGGAGGGTGAGGAGCTACTGCGCACGCGCGCAGACTCCACTGCGCATGTGGACAGCTGCCGGCACTGTTTCCGGCGCAGGGCTGTAGCTCCAGCCCTCACTCCATTATATACGCCGCGCCAGGACCCGGGACACACAGCAGAGTGGCCAGAATCATGAGTAAGTTTGTTGGCGCCGTTTTGAGCACGGGTGAGTGCGCTGGAAAAAGGGGTTGGGGAAATTTGAGCCCTATAACTTATTAAATCCAATTGTAGGCAATTTACTGTAAATTGTAAACTCCTGAGCCAAAAATAAAATGCTACCCAATTGTCCAACAGCAGATTTGATTCCTTTAGAGTGCAACAACCATGACATTGATGCCACATGGGGTGCCACATATTGAATTTCTGTCATGTGGCAGCGTGCTAGAATTTTAGATTGGTTTTAGGAGGAAATCATTTTTTTTTAATTAAACTGTCCATCGTACAGATTGGGTACTAACACACGGCAGAAAAGCAGAACGGATTTAATATACCAAGAATGTAATTTTCACCTTCAACGCATGGGTGTTAAAGATGAAAATCGCGTGTTCTTCTTTAACGATCGGGTGATCCGCTCCACTCCACTAGGCTATTGCCCTGGCGGTAATGGTCAAAATTATCCTAAACACTTCAATTAGTGTGCACACAACCTTGGAATTCTCCCAATTCTTAAGATTATTCCAGCTGCTGCAGTTGATCTATTTATTGGAACTTAACTATTATTTTTCAGCTATAATTCCTTCAGTACCTCACGAGGTCGCCATTTCTCATCTATGTAGTCAGTTTCCAAGTGACAGTGAAAAATGCAGTTTTTAATACTCAAACAGAAACCTAGTAAAATACGTTTTTGTAGCAAGGAACTTGTGTTTCTTTGATTCTCCTACTTAGATTTATGTGGAGATACAGCACTTCTGATTCATGTATTTGTCTTTGCAAAAGAAAAGTGAAGATACATTTTTTGGGATCAGCAGTGCTGTACTGGATCGTGAAATCGTAAACCTGTTCTACATAAACATGTTTACAATCTCACTGCAGCATGTACACGTTCCCCAAATTAATGGATGATGGGACTCTCAACTTTCAGCAACAAATCGTTGAAGAAAACTCAAACAATGTATTCAATCAACTTAGCTAATGAACAGAATCAATGGCCCTGAATCTGCAAGTATATGCAGAAATCCCAACATTGTGGTCTGCTAATTATAGCTCTGAAACTGGCTGTGCTGTGCAAACACCCACCCCCACCACAGAGCCGGCAATTAGTGAAATCTCGTAAATCATTGAAATGGACAAAAACTTCAGCTCTTCTGCAGTAATTATTCTTTTAAATTCAGCACTAAAAGTTAGACCCAAGGGGATTAGTAACTGGGGTTTAAACAGCGTACTGACTGCTAAACAAATGTTAAGGGCCTGGAAGACTAATTTTAATTTTGAGCAGTCTGAAATTTGTCCACTTAATAAATTGTCCAATTAATAAAACATAAAACGAATAAACTTTTCAAAAAATATTTTTAATTTTTTTTAAATGTTATGCATCTTTATTTTAGGTTTGACTTTTCCCCATGTGAGAATTCCAATCTTCCTTTTGCTCTCTCTAACTATTTTTTAAAGTTAGAATTTTAAGAGCTTACTCACTTCCTTGTTCACTGTCTATGAGAATTCTGCCTTTTGATTGGCTGCTTAGACAGCCTGTTGTCATCACAGCACTTCGCACAAAAGGGATTCCCATTAAGTTCCACTGAATTAAATTCAAGGTTGGAAAACCTGAAGTTCTTGACGCAGAGATCGCGAGATCCTTGTGCAGAGTATACTTCAGGCCAGCAGCACACGTCTTCGCTTCATTGCTGGCCACAAATTCCGGGCCACTGACTTTACTCCAAGTTCAGCTCTTCTTCAAGTTCCTACAAGTGACCCAACAAGCAATCCAAACAAACTTGGATGTAATACAAACCTCACCCTCATGAATTAACTGGTCTCACCTTTCGGTTTCTGTCGTATGCTGAACCAGATCCCAGAATACTAGCCACCTCTACATTAGAAAAGTCCTTCTCCAAGGTACCGATGATGTGCTCAATCGCCAGCTTCTCACCTTCCTTCACCTTACTATACATCTAAAAAAAGAAATAACTATGCATAAAAATCTGGAATGCAAAAAAATCTATTGGCCTACTTAGATTGTTCCTCTGCCTCCCCCTCCCCCACACCATCACAGACCATTTATAATTTGTCCCAGTAAAGGCTTTCCCCTAACCCACTTGATCTCCTTAGAACGGTGACCACTGTATAGGGTAAAAATTCAGGTCCGCCCGCTTCTGAAGTGTTTTTACCATCGCATCGGATTAGGTGGCCTCTTTCACAAAATTCAGCGTTTTTTTTTAAAGCGGACCGGAAGTCGGTCATAATGGGAGCGGAAGTAGGGCGGTAAGCAGAAGATCAACAACAAGAGGGGAGGAAGTGGAGCGGGGCGGAGTCACCGCCACTGACAATCATCTTAAAGGTGAAAGCCGCTGCGAGCTCTGCAAAAATTTTAGTTAGGTCCACCGGGCCACCAGGGAGGGTTTCGGCCGGGCCAGTGGCCTGGCACCCCCTCCTGTTGGCGGCCCGGCCGAACTCGGGGGCATATTTGTCTGGCCGAACTGGAAGCCGGCCGGCAAAAACAATAAAATGCCGGCCGCGGCAGTGGGCCCTCACCTTTAATGGCCGCCGTGAGCCATGTCCCACACACAGAAAACAAGGTGCACCAACAGAAAAAGCTGTCGGGGGCACCCAGAAGCAGATCGAAGATTTTACAAGCTGAATTTAGATGGAGGTGCGGGAGATCGGCGGTGCGCGCTTTGATTACGCACTTAGGACGGGTCGGCAGCAGTGGGGCGGAAGTGGGAACCGCCGGAAAATCCACCAAGGTGAATTTCGCTAGCGGTGGCCATTCAACCGGAAATTGGCAGCCACTGGACTCCGCCACTTTCTGGCGGTAAGGGCCTTTCCGGGAGGCTGAATTTCGGCCCCTATACCGCCAAGGAGATAAAACACTGAAGTTTCTCCCTAATACTCAAGGGAAATTACATAATGTAAATCTGACCATACAAACTGCAGTTCAAATTGACCCGTGGCATTTCACAGTAAACAGCGAGAGAGAATGGGCTACTGGAAATGGACTAGACGAAAATCAAACTGCAATTAAATACCCATTAGTATAATAAACTAGATAAGTTATTTCCACGGGGATAGGAATATTTGAACATCGATGATAAAACAATTAAACTACAAAGAGATACCATTAGTCCAATATACAGAGCATCCCTTTCCCTGTCATGGGGATTTTAATCTTGTTGATAACAAATGGGAACAAAATTTAGCCAGGCACTAACTGATTGGACCAAAGTAAGGATGATAAAAAATAGTTAGTATACAAAGTGGAAAGCTTGGCTGGGGAGAGCATAATGGCAAGGCACCTTGGATCCCTAATACATAATGCCATGGAATGGTAGAACGTGACTTTATATAATTGAGTTCCTGGCATCATGCCCTCAGCAAGGAGGGAAGACAATGAACAAAAATAAATCTGGAATGTGATCACTCTCATCCCTGTGGGCCAATCCATAATCTATCACGTCAATCATACCGAAATGATTGTCTGGAAGGCATTTGTATTGTCCAATTCATCTGCAACAAAGTTAAAAGCCCTGAAAAGTGCGACACCAGGATCCTTTAGGCCATCAGCCTCATCCGAGTCATCAACCACAAACACCAAGCCAATCCTGCAATAATACAATAAAACCACACATTATCAACCATGTACATTGCTGGGGTTATTCATGAACAAAAATCACATATTTGACAGTTCATGGTTGTGACTTCTTTTGGAATAGAAAATTAAATAACATGATTGCAAATGTTACACCCCAGTTTACAAAAGGGGAGAGGGATAAACCCAGCAACTACAGGCCAGTCAGCCTACCGTCGGGGATGGGGAAACTTTGAGACAATAATCTGGAACAAAATTAATTGGCATTTGGAAAAATATGGGTTAATAAATGAAAGTCAACATAGATTTGTTAAAGGCAAATCGTGGTTGACGAACTTGATGAAGTTTTTTGATGAAGTTCGAGTTCTTTGATGAAGTAATGGAGAGGGTTAGTGAGAGTAGTGTGGTTGACGTTGTGTTTATGAACTTCCAAAAGGCATGTCAAAGTACAGGTTGAGCGTCCAAAATCCGGAGTTCCGGAATCCGGGACGATCCATGGCAGGGTCGTCCGGAATCCGTAAAATGTTCCGGAATCCGGACGCCCCTGCCGACCTCGGGGCCTCGCCGCTGCCCGACCTCGGGGCCTCCTCGCCGGCCCGCCCAAACACCTGCTTGGCCGGGCCCCACCAAACGACGACCTCCTTGGCGGGGCCCCGCCCGAACACTTCCACGGCGGCGGGGCCCACCAGAACACCTCCACGGCGGGGCCCACCCGAACACCTCCACGGCGGTGGAGCCCACCCGAACACCTCCACGGCGGTGGAGCCCACCCGAACACCTCCACGGCGGCGGGGCCCACCAGAACACCTCCACGGCGGCGGGGCCCACCTGAACACCTCCACGGCGGCGGGGCCCACCTGAACACCTCCACGGCGGCGGGGCCCACCTGAACACCTCCACGGCGGCGGGGCCCACCTGAACACCTCCACGGCGGCGGGGCCCACCTGAACACCTCCACGGCGGCGGGGCCCACCTGAACACCTCCACGGCGGTGGAGCCCACCTGAACAATTCCACGGCGGTGGAGCCCACCTGAACAATTCCACGGTGGCGGGGCCCTGCCCGAACAACTCCTCGGCGGCGGGGCCCCACCCGACGACCTCCTGGACGGGGCCGGCGACCCGAACAGCTCCTCGGAGAGCAACCCCCTTCCCCCCCACCCCCTTTGACATTCTAAAATCCGGAAATACCCGAACCTGGGCTCGGCCTCGGTCTCGAGGTTGCTGGATTCAGGACACTCAACTGTACCATATAATAGACTGATTAACAAATTTAAAGCACATAAGATTAAAGGGGCAGTGACAGGATGAATACAAAATTGGCTAATGAAAGAAAGCAGAGAGTAGTGGTGAATGGTTGTTTTTCAGACTGGAAAGAGTTATACAGTGGTGTTCCCCAGGGTTCAGTATTGAAATCACTGATTTATTTTAACGACCTGAACTTGGATATAATTTCAAAGTGTGCAGATGATATGAAATTCGGAAATGTTATAATCAGTGAGGAGGATAATAACAAACTTCAGGAGGACATAGACTGGTGAGACGGGCAGACACATGGCAGATAAAATTTAATGCAGAGAAGTGTAAAGTGATACATTTTGGTAGGAAGAATGAGGAGAGGCAATATGAACTAAATGGTATAATTTTAAATAGTGTACAGGAATAGAGGGGCCCGGGGGTGTACGTACACAAAACTTTGAAGGTGGCAAGACAAGTTGAGAAGGCTGTTAAAAAACAGATCCATGTCATTATTAATAGAGGAATAGATTACAAAAGCAAGGAAGTTATGCAAAATCTTTATAAAACACTGGTTAGTCCTCAGCTAGAGTACTGTGATCAATTCTGGGCACCACACTACAGGAAGGATGCTAAGGCCTTGGAAAGGGTGCAGAAGAAATTTACTAGAATGGTAGATGAAGGACTTCAGTTATGTGAAGAGACAGGAGAAGCTGGGGTTGCTCTCCTTAAAGCAGAGGAGGAGAAGAGCAGATTTGATAGAGGTGTTCAAAATCATGAATGGTTTCGATAGAGTAAATAAGGAGAAAGAGTTTCCAGTGGCAGAAGGGTCAGTAACCAAAGAATACAAATTTTTTTTAAAGAGCTAGCGGTGATATGAGGAAACTGTTTTTTAAAAAAAACACAGCGAGTTATGATCTGGAATGCACTGCTTAAAAGGGCAGTGGAAGCAGAATCAATACACCCCGTAATAACATTTAAAAGAGAAAAGATTTAAAGGAATATGAGGAAAGAGCTGGGTTGTAGGATTAACTGGATGGTTCTACCAAAGAGCCAGCACAGGCACAGTGGGCCGAATGGCCTCCTCCCATGCTGTGTCATTCTATGATTCTGCGGTCTGCTGCATTTTCAAGGAGAAAGTAACTGAACTGCTAAATACTCATTGAAGGATTCTTATTCTCAATATGCGTGAGTTTTTTTTAACAATTACTTTTACTTTCCCGGAAATCACTATTTCAAGGACTCTGCCATACAACCCAGAAGATTTTCCTATTGGAAGTGACATGGCACACTCTAGTGAAACAGGGTCATCTCAGTATCAGTTAAAAGATCCCACCCAGACTATGTCCACTGACCATAAACTATAACTATTTTTTCTGAAATTGTTCTACAACATTTTACAAACTTGGTGGTTACCTTGCCCCTTCACTAAGCTTAGTCTCCCTCGAAGTAAAAGTCAAAGAAAAAGATTTATTATAGGAATGACCCTTACTTAACCTTGACATTATTTCCTTGTTTAATGATTTGGTGCTATAAAAAATAAGCTACCTGACCTGGAGAGGCTATGAAGAAACAAAGAATTTGTTGGATATTAGTAGCGGAAAATGCAACCATTTGTGGAACTGGACATTCATCTTACTTTAGTTATTTTAATTAATTAATGTCTTGCTGTGTGTGTCTTAATAACAAATGGCTTTTGCTGAAAAAAAACAAAATCACTCATCAGAGATGGGGAAGGGTAGTAAAATTTGAAGTGCAAAAAGAAACGGAATACTGCTCATGCTTAAGAAGTCAGAAATATGTGACTATCAAAGAATGCCGATAGCAAACAGTCTAATTTCAACTACTTGTTTTTTTCTAAGAGTTATTGATGCTAAGATTCTCTAAGTTTAATTCTGCATAGTCTCAAAACGTGTTCCTTTTAAAATGTTGAGTACAATAAATGGGCAGTAACCAAAATTACAAGATCACCAAACCAAGAGCAGTTGGTTTCCAACATGGAAAAACACACCTGAGAGGGATGTCATTAGTATAAAACATTTCAGCCGTTTTCAGCAACTCAGGAGTGCTCTCATCATTTGGGTCGACAACAAGCACCTAAAATTAAACAGAATGATCAGAAATAGTGTGAGTGTATATTGTTGCTCAGCAACACAGGAGTTAGAAGCTTCACTCTTTTAAGCACCAACAGTTCAGAGAAGCAAAGGGAATCCGATTGCCAAATTGCCATCAAACGCAAAGATCTAGCTATATTACAGAAAATACTGTCTGAATATTAACACTCATTTTACTAGGCCTAAAATGTTTCGACACGGCAGTGTTTCACGCAGTAAATACCTCAAAATGGGTGCACCACTGAGCAAGCAATTTGCTCCATTTAAACCAATTTTGTAAAACAAGTTTAAAATTACAGGTTAAAATGTTCTCCTTGCGTGATATGTCCCTCATAATAAGATGCGGCAGTAAAACTGAGACAATGCTCTGAAAAGTGTCATGGAAACCTGAGCTCGCAGTACGTCATGCAATGTCCTTCTAACATCAGTACCTAGTGCTGAGAGTCCTGGACAGTAGGGATCACGGTCTCTTCATTCTGCTGGCTGCAAGATGTCCCAAGAGAACAAAGCTTAGGCAGTCGAAACCCTGTTGCATATGGGCACGGGTCAATGACACTTGCCCCAATTTGGCATACAAAGGCAATCTCCCTCAGGGAAACCAAAAAGGATTTTTGGTATAGAAAGTGGAAAAAGCAACTCTGAATACAAGTACGAGATACATTAATGGTGGAGTTAAGCCACAATTTTGCAGCAATGTAACAGAATTTACTTCACATCAGGTCATACTCAAAAAGTCAAATGATATTCCATTATTCAGCACCAGCACAAAATTCATCAAAACAGTCCGGTTTGAAGAGCTCAGGTACTTAATTCACATTATTTTCAAAATTGCTCTTAGTGAATAAACAACTTCATGACCTATTTTACTATAAACAAGCAGCTAATTGGAAATGGAGACCTTTGACTGCCATGTAAATAAACAAAATTAAATCATTTCTTTATTACTTACAAAGTTGTGGAAGTTTTTCCGAATCTGTCGGATAACTCCAGGAAACGTGGGTCTCAGAAGTTCCTGCACACTAGAAGGCCACATGTTGTATTTGCTATCCAGCTCCAGATTATTGATCCACTATTTTGAAGAAAAAAAATGTCATTCTGAACAGCATCTGTGAAGGGACACATTCACAGCTGAGCTGCTAGCATTTTAGTTAGTTAGTTTGGTAAGAATAACTAGGATTCATTTTGACATCCCTTTGATTTTTTGCTGTCACTTTGTTGGCTCAACGGAGTGCTGATGGTGCAATTGCAAGTTTGAATGTAATTAACAAACATAGCTGAAACTGAAGTATCTTGGACTACAATGATGGTCTCATCTGATGTTAATTTTGCTCTTGCACTGTTTTCAAAGCTAGTACTTCTAATGATGTTATGAGGGCAATGGTTGAAATAGGCAAATAAATCAACACAATTGAGACTGTAGGAAGTAGTTAAGCTAATCAAAATTCTGCTTAATGGACCTTTAAAGTAAAAAGAATAACAGTAACTATACTATCTCTAAGAATATATAGCAAAATTTACAATGTACAAGCACTGTACTTGGCTTGTAATATTCATTAAACACAGAACTTATGTCACTAACTTCAGCAGTTGCCCGGCTTGCACAATGAACAAAGCCAAATGTTCAGGCAGAGTAATGAAACTTACGTAGATAGCTGGGTTTCGAATGTCCACACCATAGTCAGAATCCGCTGGTTGCACATTTAGCTTCAGCAGTTCATGCAGCTCATCCCCCTGGATCCCCAGATCATGCAGGCCTTCCATAAGGCGGGCCTCATTGCGCAGCAGATCCAGAACACTGACAAACACACAAAGACAAGATGATTCACTTTGATAGGAAAAATAACTCAGCATAAACTGCCAACAATTAATATTCAGGCTTTAAGCATTTATTTCCATATACTGAGGTGGACTGACTCTCCATACCTGAAGACATCTTGTACATCAAGATCAATACTAAGGCCATTGATGAAAAGTGCAGAGTCACCTGGGTGAAGGCCCAGAGTTTCTTTGAAATACTGAAAGAAAAAAAAATGCATCACTGCCAAAAATGTTTCTTTGCATCTCCTACTGTCTCTGTTAAAATTCTTATTTGTGAAGTCCCCAAATGGTCTATAATTTGTTTATCCAGACAGCAATTGAGACACTCAGACCAGGGAGCTACCCAGTCCCTGCTGTTAGCTGATCCCGACCAGAGAAGCAGTTCAGGTGTTGAGATAGGCCTCGGCGACCCTAGTTTAGGGAGGGTCAGGAAGTCAGCTGTAGACAGGTCACGCGCAACTGTGATGCCCCTACAGTCAAATGCTGAAACACAGGGCCCAAGTTACCGCCCTCTGGAAAAACGGCGCATCTCAATAAGGTGCACCGGCTTTCTGGAAGCAAAAGGGCGCCAAAAAACTTACCTTGTGATTCTGCGAGCTCTTCAGGACATCTTTGTGCTCGGCTTGGCGCAGCACAAGGGGTCGGGGCGGAGCCAGGTCCCAGCGCTGAAAACAGTGCCAGGACCTTTGTACATGCACGCTAGAGTGTGCGCGCATGTGCAGGAGCTCCAGGCCCCCGAGGCTGTGTGGGAGGGGCCCAAAGCACGCCGCCCCTAGCCCTGGCCGAATGGGCTCAGCAGGGCGGCGAAGATCAGACTCGGGCCTCCCTCCTGTTCAGCTTCAGCTCCCGCTTCCCCCACTCCTGTTCAAGTCCCGCTCCGGCTCTCCCCCCCACCCCCCCTCGTTCAGTTCCTGCTCCGACTCCCCCCCCACCCCTCCTCCCCTCTCCCTCCTTCTCCTCCCTCCCCTCCCTCCTTTCCCCTCTGCCTCCTCACCCCTCTCCCCTTCCTCTTCCCTCCCTACCCCCTCTCTCTTCCCTCCCTACCCCTCTCCTCTCTCTTCCTTCCCTCCCCCCCTCCTCCCTCCCCCTCCTCTCTTCCCTCCCTCCAGCTCCTCTCCTCTTCCTTCTCTATCTTCGCTCCCTCCCTCCACTTCCCTCTCTCCCCCCCACTTCCCTCCCTCCCCCCTTCCTTCCCTCTTCCCCCCCCTCCTCTCCCTCCCCCCCTCCCTCGCTGTCAGAAACACAGAGAGACACTGACACTGAGAGATAGACAGAGAGAGAAAGAGACACTGACAGAGACAGAGAGAGACACATTGAGTGAGCACGCTGTTGAAGGGCTCCCAATGCTGCAGTCGCTGAGTAGAAACTTAATTGTTTATTTATTGATTTTTTTATTTTTATTTATTTATTTTTTTTTGGATTGATTTATTGGTTGATTTATCATTTATTATTGATTATCATCGGTCAGGCAGAGTCAGCATGGATTTATGAAGGGGAAGTCATGTTTGACAAATTTGCTGGAGTTCGTTGAAGATGTAACGAACGGTGGATAAAGGGGAACCAGTGGATGTGGTGTATGTGGTGTATTTGTATTCCAGAAGGCATTTGACAAGGTGCCACATAAAAGTTTACTGCACAAGATAAAAGTTCATGGCGTTGGGGGTAATATTTTAGCATGGATAGAGGATTGGCTAACTAACAGAAAACAGAGTCAGGATAAATGGTTCATTCTCTAGTTGGCAACCAGTAACTAGTGGGGTGCCGCAGGGATCAGTGCTGGGACCCCAACTATTTACAATCTATATAAACGACTTGGAAGAAGGGACTGAGTGTAACGTAGCCAAGTTTGCTGACGATACAAAGATGGGAGGAAAAGCAATGTGTGAGGAGGACATAAAAAATCAAAGGACATAAAGGACATAGACAGGCTAAGTGAGTGGGCAAAAATTTGGATAATGTTGGAAAGTGTGAGGTCATGCACTTTGGCAGAAAAAAATCAAAGAGCAAGTTATTATTTAAATGGAGAAAGATTGCAAAGTGCTGCAGTATAGCAGGACCTGAGGCGTACTTGTGCATGAAACACAAAAGGATAATATTCAGGTACGTCAAGAGATCAGGGAGGCCAATGAAATTT
This sequence comes from Pristiophorus japonicus, assembly GCF_044704955.1. Lineage (NCBI taxonomy): Eukaryota > Metazoa > Chordata > Chondrichthyes > Pristiophoridae > Pristiophorus > Pristiophorus japonicus. The sequence goes on along the minus strand of NC_091982.1, from coordinate 165,173,050 downwards.
TGGCCTTTATTGCAAAGGGGTGGAGTATAAAAGCAGAGAAGTCTTGCTACAGCTATACAAGGTATTGGTGAGGCCAAACCTGGAATACTGCGGCAGTTTTGGTTTCCATATTTACGAAAGGATATACTTGCTTTGGAGGCAGTTCAGACAAGGTTCACGAGGTTGATTCCGGGGATGAGGGGGTTGACTTATGAGGGAAGGTTGAATAGGTTGAGCCTCTACTCATTGGAATTTATCGAAATGTGAGGGGGCTTGACAAGGTGGATGCAGAGAGGATGTTTCCACTGATGGGGGAGACTAGAACTAGAGGGCATGATCTTAGAATAAGGGGTCGCCCATTTAAAACAGAGATGAGGAGAAATTTCTTCTCTGAGGGTTGTAAATCTGTGGAATTCGCTGCCTCAGAGAGCTGTGGAACCTGGGACATTGAATAAATTTAAGACAGAAATAGACAATTTTTTAAACAATAAGGGGATAAGGGGTTATGGAGAGCGGGCGGGGAAGTGGAGCGGAGTTCATGATCAGATCGGCCATGATCTTATTAAATGGCGGAGCAGGCTCGAGGGGCCGTATGGTCGACTCCTGCTCCTATTTCTTATGTTTTTATTATGTTCTTATGTACAATTCTCAAGCCAGTTACTGTATTCAGCTGAACTTGGATGTTTTTCAACTTACAATGCCAATTATTTGGAGTAAGAACAATAGAATTTAAAATGCACACTTACTCGTTGATTCTCTTCTACTTCCTTCCTCATATCAGGGTTGACAACAGTTCTGGTCAGAGATCTATCGGTTAAAATACAGAGAAAAATTGTACATTCATACCGTAATTTAGAAACTCAGAATCGGTCACGGTTTTCCAGACACTGAACAACATCTATTACATCAAAAGCAAAATACTGTGAATGCTGGAATCTGATGAAGAATCATCAACCTTAAACGTTACTCTGTTTCTCTCAACAGATGCCGCCTGACCCGCTGAGATTTCTAACATCTATTAGATGCTTCATTAAGATTTTATGAACACCATTATTTTTCCTTGTAGTTAGCCTTGTTTTCTGTCACTTCCAGAAAGTCTTTAAAAATTAAAAACCTAGACCAAGTGAAAAACATATAATGGCCTCCTCAAACTCCAACGGTGAGAATGTCATCAACTTATCCAAAAGAAATACATTTTATTTCACAGTTCCAGTGACTCTTATGCTTATACAACATAAGAGTACTAGAGATCAAATAAATATACTCTGAAAATTTTGCTGTGACTGGCGAACAAATGGCATTTGTTAGACTTGCACATAGATTTGCCATGGGGATTTGCATGGCAAATTGCTGTTGGCAGGACATCAGAGAGGCACTGCACCATCTACAGGGAAATCTGGTACTTGTGTAAACAGGACAGGAAACTGCGTACCGCCTTAACCAATCAGACTGAAGAATCGTTAATGAGCTGCACAGAGTCTGAAGCAGGAAATGTCAGTTAGAATATTTAATTTAATGTCAAATCAGATACGGAAAGCAAAATGAGAGGGAAAGATTGAGAAAGAGAGATAAAAGAGGCAGAAAGAAAAATTAATAAATTAAATCTCCAATAATAATTAAAAGCTGAAGCAATGAGACTCCACACTTGCAAGAGTTCAATTTCAGTGCCAGAGAGGTTGTTTGACTGTTATAAAGACTTATCATACTGCTAAAAAGGGGTGCTTAGACTGTAATGGACAAGCCCCAACATTTTATGACGAGTTTAGTCTATTTCTACAACATCAGTACAGGAACTCCATGCCATTCAATCCATTTAAATGGCGAGATGTCGTTTTTACATAGCTTACGGAGCAACGCATCTCAGACAGCAACTTCCGTATTTTTGCGTTTAATTGCGCATGTGCACTTACCAGAAGTTGCTATCCGATTTGCGCATAAATAACAGTGAGCGCCATTAGCCTCACCATTATTTTCACAGCAAAATCAGGCCCCATATCTTTAAACAGAAATGTCATTTTAGCAACAGTTTTATATCATCAATATGGCTTACAACAATAAATAGAGGTCTATTACCTGGCCTTGGTGGGAAAGTTCTGGCTCAAATCACGCATAACCATCAAAGCATCAACTGTAGGTGCAGCCAAGATTCGAGCAGCAGTTTGGAAACTTAGGTCTGTTAAGATAAATATAAATACAAACTTCATAACAATTCAAGTCATTAAAGTGGCTAGAAAATATACTAAGTAGCTAGACTTGGAGTTTTCAGCCTGGAATGGAGGCGTCAGAGTGGTATTTAAGATAGTTAAGGGAATAGAAAAAGTAAATACGGAATACTAATTCAAATAAAACAGAGAGTCGGACAAGAGGGCACAGATTCAAACTGGTAAACAATTAATTTAGGACTGATATCAGGAAATGCTTCTTCACATAAGCACTTAAAATGGATTGTCAAATAGAGCTCCAGAACACTGTCTAGAATTTTGGTAGCCATTTAAAAAATATTATTCTTTCGGTATGAAAGTTGTAAATATCAGCGCAACCGTTTCCTCCTCTCACAGCTCTTGTGGTTTCTTGTTTCATTCTAATGAGACCAGACTATGCAACTAATATGACCAAACTATCGGGGAAGAATAGTAAATCTCATTTCAATGAGAGGAAGAGTCTGGTGAGCAAGTTAACCAGTTATCCTCTCAGCCAAAGCTGGTCTATGGCATGGGGAAATGACAGAATAAAAATGCCATTAAAAAAAATTTATCTAATAGACTACTAACCCGATGATGTCCTGACTTCCTCTGCATCACTTAGACAAAGACATTGGGGCGTACTTATACTACAAACTGCATAAAAAATGTCCCAAGGTGGTGAAATACGCGGTCTTTCTTTAAGTAATAGGATTTGCTTGGTTCAACTTCCCTACAAACCAAAGCAGAAAGGCCAACTGTGAGACTAAAAGGGCATATTTTGCTTGTAGATAGGGATTACATTTCCTACTTTTTGGCAGATATTTCTGGGTGATCCAGTAAGTGTATTTGTAGAGAGGAAAGAAATGTATTGGTTTTAAACTAAATCTATCGACTATTTTATTTTAAAACATCGTCAGTTACCTATTCCTATTTGAACCTAGTATTACCGAACCCTCCCTTCATTTTCCTTGGCTCAATGTCAGTTTGAAATTGCTTTGACATGCTGTAAGTCAGATTTAACACTGTCCACAAGCAACAGTAAGGAACATATTGAGCAATGAAAGGAGGCAACTGTACCAATGTATATTTAAAGGACATGTTCCAGGATTATATATTTTTAATGTTTGAGTTGAATTTCCTGAGGAACAGGTAGCTCAAAGACTTCTTTAAGAACTTGCAAGGCCTCCATTTCATCAATAAAGAAGTAAAGCAGAAATGCTACAATGTTAGCCATGAAGATGCTTGCTGAATACATCGACTACGCAGCACTGTACAGAATCTGTTTCCAGTGCAATCAGGAGTAACCCGGTTTTTTGCTGCATCCAGTAAACACTCAGTGGGGATGAATTTTTAAAAAGACAGCTGTTTAGTCCGGAAACAGATACAACTTTAGATCAGAAGTGATTAGTCTTAGTTGCCTTCTCCTGTAACATTTTAGCCTGTTGTGTTCCTGATAATTCAATCGGCTTGTAATATTCTGAATTAATGCAAATATTTTTGGGGGTGGGGCAATTAAAAGTGCATCTTGTCTTGTCATCAAAACTTGATCACGTTGTATGATGTCACACATTTCTATGAACCTTCAAGTCATCAGAATCAATTCAATGCAAGTACAGTTCTGTGAAAAGTATGCACTGTGGTAACCTGTCTTCATCTCAATTTGACATTAGCTCTCAAGTTTAGTAAAATTCCAACAAAGTTACTGAGGTCACAACTTCGTATTTTGTGGAAAGCAAATGGCCAGCAACACCAGAACTCCTTATTTGTGCATGCTTCCAACTTCAAACAGAGGGAGGGGATTTTAAATGAATTGAGAAGCAATGAAAAGAGCTTGGGCACTTCTGGGCAGACGAGGCAGTGGCGGTTGAGAACTACAGCTGAAACGGCAAGACAGAATGTGACAAGTGGATAGCATTGCAATAGTAACAACCACTACAGTAATGGGGGCATTAAAAGGTGAAGAAATGATTTCATGTTTCTATTTGCTGTGCAGCGGCGAGAATCCGGAATCCTCGGGACCAAGGCCGTTCCGGATTCAAGACTTTCGGTCGTCTTTTTGACGTCACGAATCTGGAAACACTTGAGCCCAGGTTCAGGTATTTCCGGATTTCGGAACATCAGAAAGGGGGGGGGGTCCAGCTGAGGAGCTGTTCAGGCCCGCCGAGGAGGTGGTATTCATGCGGTCCCCACCAAGGAGCTGTCGAGGCCCCGAGGTAAGGGCAGAGGCGGTGAGCGGGACGAGGGGCAGCGAGGTAAGGGCAGCGGCGGCGAGCGGGGCACGGAGAGCAGAGACGAGGCCCAAGGTCAGGCAGCGGCAGGGCCCCCAAGGATGGCAGGTCTCGATTCTGGAACATTTTACGGATTCCGGATGACCCTGCCACCGATTGGTCCGGAGTCCGGAACTCCAGATTTTTGACACTGCACCTGAATCAGTATTTTTTAAGCAAGAAAAACCTGGTGTTTACATTACACAATCCAAAAATGCTTCTCAGCTGCATATTTAAACGAGTAAGTTGTTTCCATGTAATGACAAGACTGACAACTTCACGGACAACATCTCTCTTTGCCTACCTTGCAGCTGCCACACTTTGAGAGGTGACATCTCATTTGTGCTTTCAACCAGGTGCTTCCTTAGTTCCTTAAGCTGTTCCTTGATCTCAGGGTACAGCTGTCTATCAACAAAGAAGAAACAAAACCACAATAATACAAAAGGAATTCACCCATAATGCACTGCCACCATCATACAAAGTCATCCTACTCCAAGTAGCTCTCAGTATCAAGGATACTCATGATTGAAGCTCCTATTTATACAGCTGTTCACAGAAGGCAATACCTTTCAGCTTAATGTTTTAAAATTTAACATGACGTGAATCCACATTGAATCCACCAAGGGGCAGAACACTTTGATATAATCTTTAATATAAAACAATAAATATACATTAACAAAAGAAACTCTGCAATGAGGAAACACCATTCAAATGTCAGCTCAGTGAGTAGCACTCTCGCCTGAGTCAGAAGGTTGTGGGTTCAAGTCCCACTCGAGACTGGAGCACAAAGTATCTAGCCCCACTCCAGAGACCGGAGCACAAAATATCTAGGCTGATAATCTAGTGCAGTGCTGAGGGAGTGCTGCACTGAAGGTGCCATCTTTTGGTTGAGACGTTAAACCGAGGCCCCGTCTGCTCTCTCAGATCCCATGACACTACTTCGAAGAAGAGCAGGAGAGTTATCCCCAGTGTCCTGGCCAACATTTATCCCTCAATCAACGTAACAAAAACAGATTATCTAGTCAGATTCACATTGCTGTTTGTGGGAGCTTGCTTGTGCACAAATTGGCTGCCGAGTTTCCTACAGTACAATAGTGACTACACTCCAAAAGTATTCCATTGGCTGTAAAGCACTTAGAGATGACCGGTGGTCATGAAAGGCGCTATATAAATCCAAGTCTTTCTTTCTTTCATAGCGCTTACTCCACGCAACAGGTTGTGTATAATTTATATCAACCTCAACTCCCGAGTGACATGGTAACCAAAATTCTCATTCTTTACAACTCTTGAAAGTAAACTAGTATAATTCTCAAATTTTAGTCTGCATTATTCAATCCGATTCACTACATTCCATAAATGATATTCCGAAGATTCAAACAGGAATGAGATTATAGGGCATTATTGATCTCTACTTAGCTTTAAACTTTCAGGCTGATCATAACCAGATATTGATCCAGCTCCCATTTGTAAATGAGTTGGATCAACAGTGTACTGTTTTTGATGTATTTTATACTCTGTGGGGTGATTTTTGGATTCCCACTTGAAGCATGCCAATTTTGTATTGATGTGCTATGATCACAGCTTAATCTTTAGATTGCTGGTAATTCTCATACATACAACCCTGAGCAATGAACCAACTTGAAGTAAAATAAATCATATGGCAACAAATGGCATTTTGATAAAAGTCTTTAACTGAAATTTGCACATAAATGAGCCTTATATCTTTGAAGGGTCCCCGAACCATTTGTTTGAATGTCTGTATATATGTGGGCAACACTGTCTTGGGGTCCCATTTCTTAGAAACCCAGTTTTCCTGTGCAGACTCTTACTTCAGCTTGCCAAAGAGGAATCCCTGGACTTCATCAACAGGATCATTTTCATTTATCACAGTAGCATTCAGTTCAGAGCCTGTAAGACAACAATAGAAAGACTGGGTATGACAGTCATTTCATAACAGGAGTGTTTAAATGATTAGCAATAGATTTAAAAGATGAAGCTCTCTATTTCCCCACCTCTACCATGATCAACATAGCAAAGTCATATCTTCTTCAAACTGGTAAGTCACAGAAGAAATGTAATGATCTGTATTCAAATGAATTTCTTTTTCTTGTATCCACACAGCTGAAAGCAGTGGTTTATACTGGGGTACAATAAAGGGTGCCCATGGAATCGTACTCTAACATGACTTAGCAACTTGATAAAAGTGGAGAAACAAATCAAGAATCACTTCTAAATCCATTTTCACCTTGCTGATGGATATCCTTTCATGACGTACATATTTTATTTTCCCTGCCCAGACGTGCCTTAACTTATACTTTCCCACACCTAAATCCAGCTGCTAATCCATAGTCAATCCACTTCATTGGTTCAAATCTCAGTCTTCCAATTTGGATGTAACCATTTACCATAATTGTCATATTTTGTATCGTCACAAATGCCACTTTTTTCCCATGCCATTCAACTTGCCACTTCACTTTAAACAGAGCCTTCTCTAAGTCACTTCTTTCCTTCTATTGCCAAATCAATTTTTAATCCAGCTAACTGACTTGTCATCAGTATGATCTTCCTTAAAAGCCAGGGGCCTTTTGAAAATCTAAATAGACTACATCCACTGGATTAATTTAACATGCTTTGTTTACGGTCATTATTGCAAATTTTAAAAATAGCTTTGTGCGAAGAATGATTGCATAGTTAAAGGAAACATTTGGAAGCAGTTCTTAGCCGAATGTGTTAAGAAGTTAACACACAGCTATATGACTAATGTCCCTTGTATTAATACCCATTTCTACTAATGTGAATATAACTACCTCACATCGTAATGTTCAATGATTGCTCTGTTCCTAATCAAGTCATCAGCACTTATTATTTTAAGCAAACTCTCAACAGAAAAAACCATTGTAAGTCCAAATCTTTCCAACGGTTTGATTTTTCATTGTTCTACGAAAGAGGAGTGATTCTTCTATTGTAGCTCAGCCTGTTATAAATCAATCACTAATATAGGCACAAAAGAATCACAATACCGTACCTACAATTAACATCCATTTACACTAGCCAGGAAATGTCTGTTTCCAAACATAAAGCACAATAAATTCGGGTTTCAGCGATTTTGCCTGTTTTTGGGCGATAATCGCAGCGGAATTTTTTTTTTTACTGCCGGGGTACCATTATCGCCGGAGTTGGCAAAATTCGCCAAATGGTGACCACCAGCGATAGCGATAAATCCAGCATTGCACAACTGAATCTGTGTGCCGGAGCCAAAATTTGCAATTGAAATAAAAACAGACCTGTGCATGCGCAAATTTTGCTTTTTGCCATTTTTTTCTTCTTTCTATGCTTCTAGCCACCTGTCAGAGACCGCCCACGCATGCGCAGTACACCCAGGACTGAATCAGACATTTTCAGATAGACGGCACAATGGAAGAAGGAGATGGGAGCAGGTAGAGAGCGAAAAAAAATCCAGTAATGACGCGAACGAGGCCCTTATCACAGGTGTGGAGAGGAGATGGGGGGGATTTAAATAGGAGGGGTGCAAGTAAACCCCTCCCAGCGGTTCTTAGGCATCTTTGGACCAGCATTTCTGAGGAGGTGTCTTTCGTCAGAAGGACCCACATCCAGTGCCGCAAGAGGTTCAATGACCATTGCAGGGTCATCAGAATAAGTGTTATATCTTCAGTACAACTCACAAACACACACAGCCTTAAGATGGCAGAACACTCTGACCTGTTCCCTTTTTATTTGTACACAGCACTGGCTGCAGTGCCATAGTAGTCTACAGGTGGAGCTACATATATTACACTTCTCCCTCCTTAATGAAGAATTATAACAAAATAGTCATAAGACATAACTTGTATGGTTATACATAACAAAAGATATGAACTTATTTAGCCATATTTACAAATCAAGCTGAACCATTTGTTTTCTGTTTCGAAGAGGATACCTTCGCTCTCAAACAGAAGCTTCCAAACATGATGTTGAATTTAAACTCATTCGAGGCTGATCGTGAGGAAAGTTTTCCTCCAAGGGATACCCTTGATTTCCATTTGAACTCTCTACAACTTCAGACTGTTTGTCTGCCTGACTCGGACTCAGACTTAAATTCTGACTTTCTCTTGGATTTGTTTCCAGTACATTGGATGTAGGATATGCTACTGGTGTATCAAAACTATCTGATGGGTTAGAAATAATTGAATCATTCCCACCTTCAACTACTTCCATGTCTGTAGGTAGAATATGATCAATGTGAACAAACCTAACCCGTCTATGATCAAACATCTTGACCAAATATGTGCGAGGACCACATATTTTCACCACTCTTCCTGGTGACCACTTTAACCATTTGTGAAGCTGAGGTGGGAGTTCAGTGGCCACTGAATCAGCTGATGCCGTCAAGCTGATTGTGAAATGTTTCTTTAACCACTACCTTCTCTAAACTGCATTTCCACGACACATTCAGAATATTGCAAGTCTCCAACCATTGCCAGATTATTTCTGTCATCTCTATTTCACCTGCCATTTATTCCATCAGCATGGGTGCCCTTGTAACTTTCTCACCTTGGTCCTCAGAATCCCATCCTCGTCGCCATTGTTATATCTTCAGTACAACTCACAAACACACACAGCCTTAAGATGGCAGAACACTCCGGAACTCTAGTGAGGTGACCTGTTCCCTCTTTATTTGTACACAGCACTGGCTGCAGTACCACAGTAGTCCATAGTGATATGTCCTTACTATACAGTATAAATGCACACGAGGCCCATACTTGAGAGAAGGTCACTCTGTGACCAGTAAACTTTATTACCAAGACCTCAAGTGATGAAGGTGGGTGGAGCTTCCCCTTTTAGACCTCAAAGTCCAGGTTAGGAGTGTCTCCCACAAGTTCACCCCCTTGTGGTCAATGTTCTCAAGGTGTACAACTTAGGTCAGCTTATACAATGATAGCTGAATACATGACATCACCTCCCCGCCAAAGTCTTATTGGGATCACAGGTTAAGTCTCTCTGGTGGTTTACGCTCCCTTGTAGAGCGCCTGAGTTGGGGCTCCCATTGTTGGGCGCTGGCCTGAGTGTCTGCTGTTTGCAGTGCCTCAGGCCTGTCCAGATTGCCCACAGTGACTGGGCTCTCCTCCACTTGGTTTCGGTGTCCGGTCACCTGTGGTGGCCGTGTTCTTCCTCTGCTTCTTCTTTGGGGTTGCTGAACCTCCTTTTAGTTTGATCCACATGTTTGCGGCAAATTTGTCCATTGGTAAGTTTAACTACCAAAACCCCATTCCCCTCTTTGGCAATCACAGTGCCTGCAAGCCATTTGGGCACTGCAGCGTAATTAAGGACAAAAACGGGGTCATTGACATCAATACATTGCACCCTCGCATTCCTGTCATAGTAGTCACATTGTGACTGATGCCTGCTCTCAACAATTTCTTTCATAGTGGAGTGTATATGGGATAACCTGGTTTTGAGCGTCCTTTTCATTAGAAGCTCTGCGGGTGGAACCCCTGTGAGCGAGTGTGGTCGGGATCTACTGGCCAAAAGGAGGTGTGATAAGCGACTTTGTAGGGAACCCCTTGGATTCTGAGCATCCCCTGTTTGATTATCTGCACAGCTCGTTCCGCCTGGCTGTTTGAGGCTGGCTTGAACGGTGCCATTCTGATATGGTTGATTCCATTGCCTGCCCTGAAGTCCTGGAATTCAGTGCTTGTGAAGCACGGGCCATTGTCGCTGACCAAGACATCCGGTAGACCATGGGCGGCGAACATTGCCGTTGACTTTCTACCGTTGCAGAGGATGTGCTTGAATTTAAAATGGCGCACTCAATCCATTTGGAGTAGGCGTCTACTACAACCAAAAACATTTTTCCCATGAAAGGACCTGCGTAGTCCACATGGATGCGTGACCATGGCTTGGCGGGCCAGGGGCTAAGTGTGGCTTCCCTGGGTGCATTGTCCAGCTGAGCACACGTGTTGCACCTGCGAACACAAAGTTCCAGGTCTGCATCTATCCCTGGCCACCAAACGTGTGACCTGGCAATTGCCTTCATCATGACAATGCCCGGGTGCTCATTGTGAAGTTCTCTGATAAACACCTCTGCCCATCTGGGGCATGACTACTCGATTTCCCCATAGTAGGCAATCAGCCCGAATCGAGAGTTCATCCTTGCACCTATGAAACGGTTTAAATTCCTCAGGGCATGCCCCGTACATGGCTGCCCAGTTCCCATTCAGGACACATTTCTTAACTAAGACAGTAGTGGGTCTTTATTTGTCAAGACTTTAATCTGACGGGCTGTCACAGATGAGCCTTCGCTTTCGAAAGCTTCAACAGCCATGATCATCTCAGCATCATGCTCAGTTGCCCCCTCAGTGGTGGCTACTGGGAGCCTGCTGAGTGTATCGGCGCAGTTTTCAGTGCTCGGTCTGGACCGAATTGTGTGGTCATAGGCAGCTAACATGAGTGCCACCTCTGTATGCGGGCCGATGCATTCGCATTTATGGCCTTGTTGTCGTCCAAAAGGGACGCTAGGGGTTTGTGATCTGTCTCCAGCTCAAATTTCCTGCCAAACAAGTACTGGTGCATTTTTTTTTTTACTGCATATACACATGATAACGCTTCCTTTTCTGCCATCCCGTAGCCCCTTTCTGCCTGGGACAGGCTTCTGGAGGCATAAGCTACCGGCTGTAACTGACCAGTGGCATTCACATACTGCAAACATACACCCGACCCCATAGGATGACGCATCACACGTTAACACAAGTTTCTTACACGGGTCATATAACGTTAACAGTTTGTTGGAGCATAACAAATTGCGTGCTCTATCAAAAGCCCTTTCCTGGCTGTCCCCCCAGACCCAATCGCGACCTTTGCGTAGGAGCACGTGTAGCGGCTCTAACAGCGTGCTCAATTTGGGAAAAAAAGTTAACAAAATAGTTCAGGAGCCCCAGGAACGATCGCAGCTCTGTTGTGTTACGGGGTCTGGGTGCTCTCTGGATCACTTCCGTTTTGGACGCAATCGGTCTGATCCCGTCTGCTGCTACCCTTCTCCCCAGGAATTCTACCTCTGGAGCTATGAAGACGCACTTCGCCTTTTTCAGTCGCAGCCCTACCCGGTCCAGTCTGCGTAGCACCTCCTCCAGGTTGTGGAATCGGGACCCGTGATGAGGATGTCATCTTGAAAAACCACCGTCCTTGGAATTGATTTGGAGGCTTTCCATATTTCGCTGAAAGATCGCAGCGGCCAAACGAATCCCGAACGGACATCTGTTATACTCAAACAACCCCTTGTGTGTCGTGATGGTGGTCAGCTTCTTCGACTCACTCGCCAGCTCCTGGGTCATGTAAGCTGAGGTTAGGTCCAATTTTGAAAAAAGTTTGCCACCAGATAGCATCGCAAAGAGGTCCTCCGCTCTCGGTAGTGGGTACTGGTCTTGGAGTGACACCCGATTGATGGTGGCCTTGTAATCGCCACATATCCTGTTCGACCCATCTGCCTTGAGCACCAGCACGATCGGGCTCGCCCAGTCACTGAATTCGACTGGCGAGATGATGCCTTCCCTCAGCAGGCGGTCCAATTCACATTCTATCTTTTCCCGCATCACGTACGGCACCGCTCTGTCCTTGTGATGTACTGACCTGGCGTCCGAGTTTATATGAATCACTACCTTGCCCCCCATGAAAGTGCCGATGCCGGGTTGAAATAATGAGTCAAATTTGTCCAGGACCCGTGAGCATGATACTCGCTCCACAGAAGAAATTGTATTGACATCGCCCCATTTCCAGTTCATGACAGCAAGCCAACTCTTCCCCAGTATTGCGGGACCATCCAGAGTGGCAACCTGTTCTCCGAATCTTTGTGGGTCACGACTACCGTGACGCTGCCTAGCACCGGAATGATCTCCTTTGTATATGTCCATAGCTGTGCGTCAATCGGCAATAATTTTGGCCTCCTGGCCTTGGACACCCACAACCTTTCGAACTGTTGATACTCATCAGGGACTGGCTGGTCCCCGTGTCTAGCTCCATTAATACTGGGATGCCATTGAGGAGCACGTCCATCATTATTGGTGGCATCCTGCTATATGAACTGTATATGTGCTCCACATGAACTCGCTGAACTTCAGCTTACAGCGATTTCCCCCAGTATTCATTTGGCCTCGTAGGGCTCACATCGGGCCCGTCCTCCTCGTACATCAACCTGGCTACAGGCTTCCTGCACATACGCGCCAAGTGACCGCTGACATTGCAGTTTCTGCAGGTATCTTGCTGATACCTGCAAGCTCTGGCTGGGTGTTTGCCTCCACACCTCCAGCATGAGCTGGAGGCCCCATTGTTGGAAACAAAAGGTCCATTACCAGTCAATCGTCTCTGACTCTAACTGTCCTTAAGCGCACCATTAACAAGTGTTGACGGCCCCATTACTGGCTGCATTGTCCATTACAATGACATGAATCGCCGTTCAGCTAGCCATTGCCTCTGTTGAATTCCCCCTTTGGGTTCGACTACATGCTGGGGCATGTCCGATTGTCCTTGTCTGCCTGGAGAACTGTGTGACTCCCTGGTCGTTTGCTGCATTTGAGCCAAGATTTTTGCCATACATCATTCTGGTCTCTTCCTCACCTGAGATAAATGTCTGGGCTATCAGAGCCGCCGCTTCTAAGGTCAAGTCTTTGGTCTCAATCAGTTTCCTGAAAACCCCAGCATGCCCAATGCCCTCAATAAAAAAGTCTCGCAGCATCTCCGCTCTGCATGCGCCTGGGAACGTACATAGGCTCTCCAGCCACCGGAGATCTGCCATGAAGTCTGGAAGGCTTTGCCCTTCTCGCCGCCGGTGCGTATAAAACCGATGTCTCGCCATGTGCATGCTGCTTGCCAGTTTAAGGTGTTCCCCGATCAACTTACTGAGCTCTTTGAACGTCTTGTCCGCCGGCTTCTCTGACGCTAGAAGATCCTTCATCAGGGAGTACGTTCTGGATCCACAAACCGTCAGGAGATGAGCCCTGCGTTTGTCGGCCGAATCCTGTCCCAACCATTTCTTAGTGACAAAACTTTGCTGCAGTCTCTCAATAAATTCGTCCCAATCATCACCAACACAGTACCTCTCTTCTGTGCTGCTAGTGGCCATGCTCGCGTGGTTTAAATGCCAGCTTCTCGTCGCCAATGATATGTCCTTACTATACAGTATAAATGCACACAAGGCCCATACTTGAGAGAAGGTCACTCTGTGACCAGTTACCTTTATTACTAAGACCTCAAGTGATGAAGGTGGGTGGAGCTTCCCCTTTTATACCTGAAAGTCCAGGTTAGGAGTGTCTCCTACAAGTTCACCCCCTTGTGGTCAACGTTCTCAAGGTGTACAATTTAGGTCAGCTTATACATGAGTTACAATGATAGTTGAATACATGACACATAGGTGGAGCTATATATATATTACAGTAAGTAACATTTTTATTGATGCACTCCATTACTTAAATTATAAATCTGACATGTTGGTATTGGTAGGCTTAGTGTTGCACCTTATTTGCCATGAATGACCGTTACACATTATTAAGACTGCTTTCTTAAGATTTTAAAAGATGTCTTTGCACTTCGATGTCTTCCTCATAAACCACGTGCAACTTCCAAGGCCATTAAACAGAGGACTGTATTAAGTGCACACAGTATGATAATAAGTGCTTTGATGGCTATCTGTGTGTGCCACAAGAGCAGAAGGGCCCTCTCGTAACCATTCCCATTGTCACTTTTGCAGGGAAAAATGTCCCACAACCGCCGGCAGCAGTGACGGACAGGCGGTGATCCACCCAGAACAATGCCTCTGACAGACCTGGAGAAAGAGTGGCAGGTCTGATCGGTGCCTCAGGAAGATCAACTACCCATGGGGTGCTGAGCTCCCGAAACAGAGGGTAAGTCCTGGGGTGGGGCAATGTGACGTAGTGTCTGTGGACTAGGGTTCGAGCAATATGATGCAGTGTCACAGGACTAGGGTTGGGGCAATGTGATGTAGTGTCTGTGGACTAGGGTTCGGGAAATGTGATGCAGTGTCCCTCGACTACATATAATGCAGTAGCAGCGGTCCTTCAAATGAGCCTGTGCTACGTGACCTTACTCATGTCACCCTGCCCCCTCCCCTGCTGCTAACCACTCGTCTATTGTTTTCTATTTCCAGATGAGGAGTCGCATGTGCCACATCCTCGAATGGAAGCCTCCACCTCAGTCCATCATGTGGGCGTGGAGGAGGGGTCGAGGGCGATGTCAAGGACGAGGAACCTCCATGGGAGGAGCAAAGTGATCAACCCATTCCAGAGGGCCGGGAGGGCTGATACAGTCAACACCTCTTTTTGTTGTAGGCACGAGCTCATCCGAGGAAGAAACATTTTCGGGCTTTGAGCCATCCGAGGCCCTGGGTACAAGTGGCATGCAGCAACACACCACTGGGGTTGAATCTTGTATGCCATCTCTCCAGAGGGTGAGTCGGCAAAGCCGGTCTGCTGACATGGCGAGATTGTCCAGGGAGAACATCCAGCTCACCCGACAGCTCCTGGAGGTCTTGGGTAGTATTCCCACAAGCATTGCCGCACTGTCTGCGAACACAAGGGAGGACATTTCTTGCTGCGAAACCACCGAGGTTGTCAATGCCCACATGTAATTGATGGTCTCAATCTTTTGACACTACAGTCCCCAGTGTCACACCCAGACCCACATCACGTATGAGTGGTGAGGCCGAGCAAGAGCTTTGCCACTCAGAAGCCACGCCTTCCACACCCCGAACTTCTCCAGGGGATCCACACATGGCGTCTCCATTGTCTAGTCCCCTAACTTAGCAGGACTCTAGCCGCCTTGCTGCATGACATCTTGGTGCCATCACCTTGGGTAGGGTCATGATGCGAGGGAAGGGGGGGGGGGGGAAAGAGAAGGGGCTGCAGGTAAAAGACATTCGGTGCAGGGGTGGTTGTTTCGTTGCTGTTATTGATTTTAAAAGTTTCCCAATTCACAATAATGTAGAGAGGGATTGAAACTAATTCGTGGGGGGCGGGGGGGGGGGGGGGGGGGGGGAGAGATTCAGGTGAGCTAAAATTTAAAAAGTCAAAGAATAAGGAGAAGGCAATTGAGCAGGGTAGCACTGAGGGAAATGAAAACCAGAGCATGCCAGGAAGGGACAGAATGTATAAGCATAAAGGGGTTAAAGCAGGAAAAAATGGTAAAACAACAAATTTAAAAGCTCTTTATCTGAATGCACGTAGCATTCGTGACAAAATAGATGAGTTGATGGCACAAATTGATACAAATGGATATGATCTGATAGCCATTACAGAGATGTGCTTGCAAGGTGATCTGGACTGGGAACTAAATATTCAGGAGTATTTGACAATTCGGAAGGATAGACAGAAAGGAAAAGGAGGTGGGGTAGCACTGTTAATAAAGGATGAGATCAATGCGTTAGTGAGAAACGATATTGGCTCAGAAGATTAAGTTGAATCAGTTTGGGTAGAGATAAGGAACAATAAGGGGAAAAATCACTGGTGAGCGTAGTCTATATGCCCCCTAATAGTACCTACACTGTTGGACGGAGTATAAATCAAGAAATAACGGAGACTTGTAAAAAAGAAACGGCAATAATCATGGGCAATTTTAACCTTCATATTGATTGAACAAAGCAAATTGGCCAGGATAGCCTTGAGGAAGAGTTCATAGAATGTATCCGGGATAGTTTCCTTGAACAGTACGTTGCGGAACCAACCAGGGAGCAGGCTATCTTAGATCAGATACTGTGTAATGAGACAGGATTAATAAATGATCTCCTAGTCTAGGAATGAGTGACCATAATATGGTTGAATTTCAAATTCAGTTGGAGGGTGAGAAAGTTGGATCTCAAACCAGTATCCGAAGCTTAAAGAAAGGAGACTACAAAGGTATGAGGGCAAAGTTGGCTAAAGTGTACTGGAAAATTAGATTAAAGTATGGGTCAGTTGATGAGCAGTGGCAGACATTTAAAGAGATTATTTCACAACTCGCGACAAAAATATATCCCAATGAAAAGGAAAGATTGTAAGAGAAGGGATAACCATCCGTGGCTAACTAAGGAAATAAGGGATAGTATCAAATTAAAAACAAGGGCATACAATGTGGCCAAGACTAGTGGGAGGCCAGAGGATTGGGAAAATTTTAAAAGCCAGCAAAGAATGACAAAAAAAAATGATAATGGGCCCAAGTTTCAGATCCCCGGTAGAACGGCACACCTCGGAAAGGCGCATCTATTTTCTACAACTCAAAAAAGCGCCTAAAACTTACCTCGCGATTCTCCGATATCTGTAGGCCCGTTTCCAGCTCAGCGCAGCGCAGCAGGAGCTGCTGGGGGTGGAGCAAACGCGGTCTGAGCAAGCGCTGCCGGCAGGGAGGCGGGGCTAGGGCCCAGTGTCAGTTTGCGTGCCGGCAGCATTGCGCATGCGCATGCACAATAGCACAAAAACATTGGCAATCGGCCATCTTTAAAGGGACATGCAGAAAAGTGATTTTTGGGTGTGTGGAGCTGTGCAAAGCCTTCTGACTGATATTTTTGTGCCTGAAGAAGTGCTGTTAGCAGTACTGTGGAAGAAATCAGCTGCTGGAATCAGTGAGTGCTGTTTGTTGCTGCTAAACTTCCAGAACAAGTGCTACATAAGTGCATGCAAAATAAGGACTGTATGCTTTGAAAAATCACTGAGTGTCAATTCAATGCAGCAATGGAACAACGTCCACCAAGAACGAAGAATTTCTCGCATGAGGAAGTGGAGACACTAGTTAACGTCATTGAGCAGAGATGGCAGGAGCTGGATACCAGCAACAGAGATTGCACAAAAATGCCACCCAAAGAAATGAAGAAACTCTGAAACCTAGTTGCAGAAGATTACTGCGCAGTGGTGCATACCAGGAGATCTGGAAGCCAGTGTAAAAAGAAATGGCACAACCTTGGTCAAGCAGTAAGTGTAAGTAATATTTTCATTTTTCAATGGAATCTCAATTGCAAATGGGACCATCTGTATATGTCCCACCCTGCAGAAAGACGCACTCTGTAAAAAGTTATATTTTAATCTTTGCAGAAGAAATTGGCCCACAACAAAAAGGGAAAGAACTCGAACAGGAGGAGGCGTGCCAAATCTGCATCCACTAACACCCTTGGAACAGAGGGCTGCTGCTTTGATGAGTCGTACATGGAGAAAAGCAAAGCAATCAGTACTGCACGAGCTGGGCTCACATGCGAGGGAGAGGGCAAGTCCTGAAAATGCATCGAGGCCCTTCAAATCAACCTGCTGCCTGGCCTGCTACGTGTGAGACTAGTCATGCCACCCATCCTGCCCCCTCCTGTGCTGCTAACTATTTGACTGTTCTGTTACATTTTGCAGAAGATGATGCCAATCCTGAAGATCCTGAAGATACAGAAGCGGACGATCCAGACCAAGGGTGGGTGCAGGGGTTGACTGAAATGTCTTCAGGGGAGACTTTTGAACTTAATATGTATCAGCCCACATCAACGAACATCAGTGTTTCAAACACTTGCGTAAGTTCTGGTCCGACATTCTATGGTTTCACAGATTCCGATGTTGCGGGTCCCAGTGGTGCTGGTGGTGGTGGTGGTGGTGGTGGTGGTGGTGTAATGCAGCATTTTACACCCATTGCCCCACCGTCCAAGCCTGCATCTCCCACTGGAGTGGTGCCACCTGCAACACCCAGTGCCCCACCGTCCCAGCCTGCGACTCCCACTGGAATGGTGCCGCAAGACAGACCCAGGGCCCCACTGTCCCAGCCTGCATCTCCCACTGGAGTGGTGCCGTGAGGCAGATCCAGGCAGAGGAGAAGGAGAATCGAAACACACTCTCCTGAGATGCAGCGTGCAACAGATGTGAGTCAGGTTGTGGCATTGGGTGTGGAGAGCAATGACCTTACCCGATCACTCATGGACAGCATCAGTGCGGTGGGTGAAGAGGTAACGGTACTGATGGGAGAAATAGCAGTAATGACATGGGAAATGAGGGAGGGAATGTCAGAGGGAGTGCAAGCGACAGCCCAGGCCATCAGGGAGGGCATGCAAGTGGCAGCACAGGCCCTCATGGAGGTAGCTGCTGCAATAAGGGCACACAGCCCGGCCAATCAAATAACACCCCCATGGAGAAGTGAACATTCACCGAGATGTGGATGAGACATGGTTGCAGCCTTTCTTTGCTGCTTTTGTTCTTGTTCTTAATGTAACTGTAGTAACTTTTTTCAAATTGAAATTTTTTATAAGTTTTGTAACTTTACAACTTGTAACTGATCTTTGGGTTTTTAAACTGATCTTAAGAGTGTAAATGTTCTCACATTTTGTAAGTTATTTAATTTTGAACCTAAAAAATGATCTTGAAGCTTAAGTGATCTTAAGAGTGTAAGATTTTTCACACTGAAATTGTTTTGTAACTTTACAAGTTTATAAGTGATCTTAAAAAGAGTCATGTTAAAATAAAGTTTGATACAAATATTTTATTACACTAACGTGCAGTACATTTTGAACTTTTCATTAAAATATTTTTACATTAAAACTGAATCATGTTTCATTAACACAACACAACACAACTCCAAAAAATAAACATGTCCATGCGGTACAGTTGTCGCTGAGCCCTCAGGCATCAGTAATTGAAGCGTTCACAGATGAGCTGCTGGCGCAGGGCTCGAGCAATTGTTAAAGGAGCACAATGGACCGCCCTCCTCCGATGTTGTGCTCCAGCATCAGGCACTTGCATGCTTTCCTGATCGTCGTAATCATTCTCATCCTGCTCTTCCAAATTACTATCATCAGGCACGCTCACCTCATGTGGGTCTTCTGATTCCACTACCAGCTCCTGCTGCCTCATGATGGCTAAGTTATGCAGCATGCAGCACACAACAGTGAAGTGACCGACAATCTCTGAGTATTGCAAGTGGCCTCCGGTATGGTCCAGGCATCGGAAGTGATGTTTCAAGATGCTAATGGTCCTCTCTATTATGCTACGCGTCACAATGTGCGACATGTTGTCTTGATGGTCAGCTTCCGTCCGTGTTATGCATAGGGGCATCATGAGCCAGATGGTGAGGCCGTACCCTATGTCTCCCAGTAGCCAGCTCTGCCCTTCTGGCTGCTGCTCAAACATAGCAGATATAACGCTGTCACGTAGGATGAACGCATCATGGGTGCTGCCAGAGTATCTTGCATCGACTGACATGATGCGCTGCATGTTGTCACACACGAGCTGCACTTTAATGGCGTGGAAACCTTTTCTATACCTGAACTGCTCGGCATCCTCCACAGGTGCTCGCAAGGCGATGTGGGTAGAGTCAATGCAGCCCTGTACCTTTGGGAAGCCAGCAATCTTTGAGAACCCCAGAGCCCTGTCATGCATTGCTTGGCCGCTCATTGGGAACTTGAAGTCGTCATTCCTCTGCGCATACAATGTAGCCATGACCTGGTGAACGCAGGCATGTATTGCACGTTTAGAGATGGTGCACACATATCTCCAGTTGTAGCTTGAAACGATCCCAAGGCATAGAAGGAAAGTGCAGCTGTAACCTTCACTTCAACGGACAAGGCAGTCGGCGTTCTGCTTCTCGGCTGTAAATCCACTCTCAGCATATCACAGATCTCAATGACAACTTCTCTGCGGAAACGCAGCCTTTTGACACAATCAGCCTCACTCATGTCCAGGTATGAACGCCTGACACGATATTGCCGATGTGGATAAGGCCTCCTGCCCATCAGCCTACGGGCTATGAAGTTCCTGGTGTGGTGAGCTCTAATCAATTCTCTCCTATGTAGCGAATTGAAGAAGAACCATTGCATAGTCTGTGGCGTTGATAATGCAGCAGCACCCATACTTGAAGTAAAACTTAAACTTTCAAAGGTGTGTGCTGGCTGGCTGGTTCTCGCTCCCGGTGTTTGTCAGGCCTCCCCTATCCTGTGGCCGAGCAGCAGAAAGATCACATCACGGTGCCTGCTGCCTGCATGCGTGCTCGCCCTCCCGGTGTTTTTCAGGCTACAACAAGGCTACGGGTGCGGACGGAATCCCTGCTGAGGCATTGAAGTATAGCGGAGAGGCACTGCTGGCGCGAATACACAACCTCATTTCTCTCATCTGGAGGGAATAAAGCATGCAGGGAGATCTCAGAGATGCAGTGCTCGTGACCATCTCTAAAAAAGGGGACAAGTCTGACTGCGCCAACTACAGAGGAATCTCCCTGCTATCAGCCACTGGGAAAGTCGTCGCTAGAGTCCTCCTCAACCGAAAACTTCCCGTGGCCGAGGAGCTCCTCTAAGAGTCACAGTGCGGATTTCGTCCCGTGCAGGGCACAACGGACATGATTTTTGCAGCACGACAGCTACAGGAAAAATGCAGGGAACAGCGCCATCCCTTAAACATGGCCTTCTTCAACCTTTTCAAAGGCCTTTGACACTGTCAACCGCGAGGGTCTATGGAGTGTCCTTCTCCGTTTCAGATGCCCCCAAAAGTTCGTCACCATCCTCCACCTGCTCCACGATGACATGCAGGCAGTGATCCTTACCAATGGATCCATCACAGACCCAATCCACGTCCAGACCGCGGTCAAACAGGACTGCGTCATTGCCCCAACCCTCTTCTCAATCTTTCTCGCTGCCATGTTCCACCTCACAGTCAACAAGCTCCTCGCTGGAGTGGAACTAAACTACAGAACCAATGGGAACCTGTTCAACCTTCGCCATCTCCAGGCCAGGTCCAAGACCACCCCAACCTCTGTCGTGGAGCTACAGTTCGTGGACGCCGCATGCGTCTGCGCACATAATGAGGCATATGAAAGCATGGGACTTACGTTAAACATCCGTAAGACAAAGATCCTCCACCAGCCTGCCCTCACCACACAGCACTGCCCCCCAATCATCAAGATTCACGGCGCGGCCCTGGACACCGTGGACCACTTCCCATATCTCGGGAGTCTCCTATCAACAAGAGCAGGTATCGACGACGAGATCCAACACCGCCTCCAGTGCGCCAGTGCAGCCTTCGGCCGCCTGAGGAAAAGAGTGTTTGAAGAGCAGGCCCTCAAAACTGCCACAAAGCTCATGGTCTACAGGGCTGCCCTCCTGTATGGCTCAGAGACATGGACCATGTACAGTAGACACCACAAGTTGTTAGAGAAATACCACCAACGATGTCTCCGCAAGATTCTACAAATCCCCTGGGATGACAGGTGCACCAACATCAGCGTTCTCATTCAGGCTAACATCCCCAACATTGAAGCACTGACCACACTCGATCAGCTCCGCTGGGCAGGCCACATAGTCCGCATGCCAGACACGAGACTCCCAAAGCAAGTGCTCGACTCGGAGCTCCTTCACGCAAACGAGCCAAAGGTGGGCAGCGGAAACACTACAAGGATACCCTCAAAGCCTCCCTGATAAAGTGCAACATTCCCACTGACATCTGAGAGTCCCTGGCCCAAGACCGCCCTAAGTGGAGGAAGTGCATCTGAGAGGGCGCTGAGCACCTCGAGTCTCAACGGCGAGAGCATGCAGGAATCAAGCGCGGACAGTGGAAAGAGCATGAGGCAAACCAGTCCCACCCAGCCCTTCCCTCAACGACTATCTGTCCCACCTGTGACTGAGTCTGTGGCTCTTGTATTGGACTGTTCAGATACCAAAGAACTCACTTCAGGAGTGGAAGCAAGTCTTCCTCGATTCTGAGGGACTGCGTATGATGATGATTTCCTGGCCGAACAGCCGAAAGATTGCAGCTCGGTGCCTGCTGCCGCCCTTCAATGGGGAGGTAGGAAAATGTAATTTTATATTTATTAATTTATTTATCACTTATTATTGATGATGGCTCTTTATTGGTGAAAGCAAAGTATTTAATGCTTTGTAAAATCCCCTAACTTCCCTTCCCCCCCCATCTCCCGCTCCCTGCGCGTAATTTCTAAAATGTAGGCCAGGTTTTTCTGAGCATACAAAAATCGACACTTACTCCATTCTAAGTTAGTTTGGAGTAACTTTTTGCTGCCTAAACTTGCAAAACAGGCGTAAGTGGCTGGAAACGCCTTTTGGAAAAAAAACTGTACTAAAACTAAACTATTCTAATCAACTAGAATTGAAGCAAATTAAATGCCGAGAATTGTGATTTCTAAGATACTCCATACTAAACTAGTTGCTCCAAAATAAATAGGAGCAACTCGAGCCGAAACTTGGGCCAAAAGAGAGGGAAGATAGATTATGAAAGTAAACTAGCATGAAATATAAAAATAGATAGTAAGAGTTTCTACAGGTACATAAAAAGGAAAAGAGTGGCTAAAGTGAATGTTGGTCGCCTAGAGGATAGACTGGGGAATTAATAATGGAGAACAGGAAAATGGCAGAGACATTGAATAAATATTTTGTATCAGTTTTCACGGTAGAAGACACTAAAAACATCCCAATAGTGGATAATCAAGCGGCTATAGGGAGGGAGGAACTTAATACAATCACTAACACTAATGAAGTGGTACTCGGTAAAATAATGGGACTAAAGGTGGACGTCATCTGGACCTGATGGCTTGCATCCGACAGTCTTAAAAGAAGTGGCTGCAAAGACAGTGGATGCATTGGTTATAAACTACCAAAATTCCCTGGATTCTGGGCTGTCCCAGCGAATTGAAAAAAATCACAAATGTAATGCCCTTATTTAAAAAAGGAGGCAGACAAAAAGCAGTTAGCCTAACATCTGTCATTGGGAAAATGCTGGAGTCCATTATTAAGCAAGCAGTAGCGGGACATTTGGAAAAGCATAATTCAATCAAGCAGAGTCAGCATGGTTTTATGAAAGGGAAATCATGGTTGACAAATTTGCTGGAGTTCTGTAACAAGCAGGGTGGATAAGGGGGAAACCAGTGGATGTGGTGTATTTGGGTTTCCAGAAGGCATTCGAAAAAGGTGCCACATAAAAGGTTACTGCACAAGATAAAAGTTCACAGGGTTGGGGATAATATATTAGCGTGGATAGAGGATTGGCAAACGAACAGAAAACAGAGAGTTGGGATAAATGGGTCATTTTCCAGTTGACAAACAGTAACTAGCGGGGTGCCACAAGGATATACTTGCATTGGAGGCTGTTCAGAGAAGGTTCACTGGGTTGATTCCGGAGATGAGGGGGTTGACTCATGAAGATAGTTTGAGTAGGTTGGGCCTATACACACTGGAGTTCAGAAGAATGAGAGGTGATCTTATCGACACATGTAAGATAATGAGGGGGCTCGACAAAGTGGATGCAGAGAGGATATTTCCACTCATAGGGAAACTAAAACTAGGGGACATAGTCTCAGAATAAGGAGCCGCTCATTTAAAACTGAGAGGAGGAGGAATTTCTTCTCAGCGGGTTGTAAATCTATGGAATTCTCTGCCCCAGAGAGCTGTGGAGGCTGGGTCATTGAATATATTTAAGGCGGAGATAGACAGATTTTAGAGCAATAAGGGAATAAAGGGCCCAAGTTTCCACATGATTTGCGCCTGATTTTTAGGAGCAACTGGTGGAGAACGGATTATCTTAGAATCGCAATTCTCCACATTTTTTTTTCTGTAGTTCTAGTCAGGTAGAACAGTTCTACTTTGGAACAGAATTTTTTCTTCAAAAGGGGGCGTGTCCAGCCACTGACACCTGATTTCAAAGTTTCCACGGTGAAAACGTACTCCAAACTAAAGTAGAATGGAGCAAGTGAAGATTTTTGTAGAACTGAAAAAACCTGTTCTATACATTAAAAAAATCAGGCGCAGGTTACAAATTAGGCGTCCAGAACGAGGTGGGGAGGGGTGGGGGGGTGGGGGGGGGAAGGGAAGTCATTAAATTCTATAATAAATCCTTATTTATACTTATACAAATAAATCCAACCTGAATAAACATTTATAAGCAAAGAAAAGATTAAATAAACCATCTTCCTACCTGTGTGAAAGTGCTTCAGACAGGCCTTTCGGGCCCGAAGGCTGAACGGGCTGGCCCGAGACTTCGGGCAGGGCCCGTCCCCAGCACCAGATTTACAGGTAGGTGGCGTTGGGTTGGGGAGGG